>NC_142671.1:4761134-5061134 GCF_964200805.1 Pocillopora damicornis
GCAAGAGTAGAAAACACAGATGATCAGCAGAGGTAAAGCGTAGAGGAACACAAACATAATTACTGTGTACACCTTTGCAGCTGTTTCCTGGTGAAACAAAGGCGACCAATCTTCGTAACAGTAGATAACTCCATTTATTTCCCTGACGCTCATGGCGTACAGAAGCGGAGATACAGAGAGGAAGGACGCCAACCAGATAGCAACAACCATGAACTTCGCGATCTTGATGGTCACAATCTTCCTGAGAGGAAATGTAACAAGACAAAAACGCTCGAATGCGATGGCCGTCAGTGTTAAAATGGAACAGGAGACCGTTGAATCAGAGATAAAACTTGCAGCCTTGCAGACGATAATTCCCGGTATACCGTCAAACCAGTGATACCGTCCTGTTATATGCCTGGCTAATCTTCCCGGCATGTTGCAAAAGGTCACTAGTATATCTGCGGCGGCCAAGTTTATGATCAGGCGATAAGTAATAGTATGGAGTCGATTGTTCCTTTTCACCGTGCTGATAAGCAGAGTGTTGCCCACAAGAGACACCAAGATGACCACTGTATAGCCAACGGTAAAGACCGTTTTCTCCGCCACCCCTTCCATCTCGGTTTTACACGAATCTCCGGACAAGTTTCTTGGGATATTACTGGCGACATTTCTAGTATTGTTCATTTCCATGATATCTGTGAACTGTTGATCAAAGGTGCGATCCCACTGAACCAAAAACGATTATGCTACTGATAAGCAAGCATTCGGCGGCGCGCCAACAGGATCTTACGAAAATACAGTCGAACGAAAGTTAGTCAGGTATTATCGTGCCCTTTTAGTCACCTGTTGCCCATTGAAACTCAGAGGGGATCAAAGGCATAAATATCTGTCTCTGATGGCTACCTTTCCTGATATCATATATCGACGCATCCTGCGAGTCCAGGCTAAAACACTCAGAGCTTTCTTTCTTTCCAGATAATTACAAATGTAATTAAAAGAACGGGAAAGCAGTAAAATAGGTCCAAATATCGTAAATATTTAATAGCTTTAAGTTTATTGTTTGAAAAACGCTTGTATTGGTCAAGAATGTGCCATATGGGCTGGATTTTGTGCCAATTAGCACCAAACAAGAGGTTATGGTTTTAAAAGCCTTAGTGAAATCTCTCCAGTCTGCGGTTTCTAAGTTACAAAATTATTCATTTCGCAACCAACGTCTTTCCCTTGACGAAAATGTTTCTATTTAACCGGATGTTGCTTAATCTTTCCGCAAACGTTTTAGAGTTTTCAGTCAACATTACTATTTTTCAATAAAGTTTACTTTTCAAATTTTAATTATGAGTCAATTATTTCTTTCAATTATGAGTGTGCTGTTCAAGTGCCGAACTTAGGCGCGAATATGGTTTTTAATTTCATTTAGGTTAACAGCAGCTTTGATAATTTATTCATCCAAACTTCAATACACGAGACACCTTACTTTCAATATCGGCAGACTTAACAATGAATACTTTGTCTTCATTTTGGGCAGAAACAAATTTTACCGAATTTCTTTAAGGCGGAATTTTCTTTGGTATTGAATAAAGACATACTGATTCAATTCGAGTCTCATACGTATGTCTTATTGATTGAAAATAAGAAAATAATAATTTTCCGGAAAATTGAGTATTTAGCCAACGCTTTTCTAGAATATATGAAATGGTAAAAAATTTTAAGACAAGCGAGTTGTTTTTTTTTTCTTAAGGTTGGTTTAATCCATAGTAAAATCTAATTTCAACAGATTCTTCGCTGATTATGCGTCTAACCGTGTGTTCCCTAAGTTATTTATTTCATTCATGTTTTCATGTTTCTTCAGTTATGGACTCCGTCTCGCTTTATTCCTCAGCCATTTCCCTTGACGATATTAAATTTCAATTTTCACATTCAACGTTTTGTTTCATAAACACCAATTATTTTGCTGCAGAGGAATTATAAAGGAAACAATACATGATATATTTATTGAAGCCAGGTTGTAATTCAAATTCGTTATTACACTTTGCATGTTACTAAGTCGCGACAGATCGTTTCTCAGTGCCGATCAGAATGCGTTTTCCAGCGCTGCAAGCTGTTCGCACGTTTTTACTCAGAATTTTCATCGACTTCTTATGATATATTCCATTGTTCTGATGTCGTTTAGTACCCTCGATCGTTTTAAGTCGTTTCATGCCCAAATTCAGTACACTCGTACCACTCTGAGTCGATTCGTACCTGAACCGCTAGTCGAATTGTACCCGACCCAATACGCATTCATTCGAGCACGTGAACAGATATCGATTGGTGTGTGCGACAAATTAGAAGGGTCAACAGAGTGAGATACAAAGAAAATTCTGCTGTATATACATGTGACCTTCTTAACATGAGCACTAAATCATTGCTTAGCGCAAGGTAAGTGTGATATTTTTTTATAGAACAGTCTACTGTCTATAATTTTGACTTTCTTAACAATAACAGCTCGTGTAAGTGAGATTTTCTTTTTTCTCCCTTTTTCGTTTATTCGTTTTTCTATTGGCCGTTTTTATGCTTACGTCTTTAGCATAAAAACGGCCATTCTTACTGTAAAATACTTAACATGAAAAAACATACTTTATTAGTATGGGTATGGAACGAATCAACCGATTGGGCCCGAATCGCCCTCGCTGGATACGAAACGACTGAGTGCGAAACGACCGTGGGTACGAGACGATTGGTAATCGTTTTGATTGGCTGTCGTGGTTACTTTGTTTATGGCTTACGACATTCAAACAAAAGTACGCTCTAACTTAAGATGAATTTGCATCCCTTCACAGGAGAATAGAGGCAAAACACTTTCGCTTCTCACGATAAAAACTGAGAAAATAAACGCACCGGCGATTTGAAGCCCTTGGATTCTCTGTGAAAACCGGCTGTCATCTGTGATATAAACGAAGTTTTTGAGGTGGTGACGTTCAGTTCCAAGATTTATGTTTCAAATACTTTCTTCTTTTTTCTTTAAATTGGTGACTCAATAACACGAATGATGAAGATGAGGCCGTTTTTGTTTTCCGCATGCGTAAGATAATTCACGGGGAAAGGGGTGGTTGAACGCTGTGAAACAGTTATTCATAGAGATTTGAAATCCCTTAATTAAGAACAAAGTGACGATAACGTGACGCAGAAAGGATGTTGCGAATTACCACATGCTCTTATTCATTATTTGCTTACTTTTTTTTTTATCCATGGGATGACATGTCCCACTTGTTGCTTCTTCGGGCATTTTGTTAGCTTTCGAACCAATAACTGATCAAATCCATTTGTGACGCTAGTTATTTTAATTTGCTCCGTTCAATTTCAATTTGTCTCCTCCATCTTTTAGCAAAAAATAGGGTTTGGCTTTCCCTTTACAGAAAAAATAGAAATTTTACAAAAGGAGGCAGAATTCTAATTTCATGAAAATCCTGATCTCGTTGTCCCCCCATGTCAAATTTGACACGGTAAGCTGATTTCCAACAATCTGTATTCCGTCTGATCACTGTTCCAGGAAGATAACTTGAGTACCCAGGATAGTAGCCAATCACGCGCTGAGTGGCGTGCACGTGACTGTACAATGGTATGATATCCAAGATGATGGCTCTTGCGTCATTGGCTTGATGTGAAATGGATTCCGCCTGGTCCAGTTGCACGTCTATGTATAGTATGTTTCCATGGTAACTTGTTCTTTTCACGAATCCGCGATAATAAGAGTCGTCTCTTCCGCGAGCAAACACGCGAGCTCCGACTGCAAGAGAAAAGAATGGAGCATGCCAGTTAAGTAGAGCCACAGGTCTGGCCATGATTTCTCGAAGGGTGGATAATCCTATGCAATGGAAAATTCTCAATACCTTTGGTTAACAGTTATCTGCTAGTTAGCGATTTATCCGTTGGATAGCGTTATCCACACTTTTTACAACTGGGCCCTGCAGTTCAGTATTCTCCACATTATGTCAATTCAATTAGTTCTTAAATGAAAATGATCAGTGTGAGTCTTGAAAATTGTATCCCAAACTTTTCAAGGGTAAAATTTCCAATCCATTAATCTTTCTTGTAAGGCCGCTTCGGCAATCGACCCCGTCTAAAAATCAAAGAGGTAGCAGATATCAGAACGTCAGTCGAACTGACATTTGTATGATCACCTTGGCGAATTGAGGAGAAAAAAGGGAGTTTACGCAACATATTCAGCGTGCAGTTTTCGACTATGTGTCCTCGGTCCAAAGTAATTTCATACGTTTCCGTGTCATTTCCTAGACAAAACTCATCAGACACGAAACCAAGAAGGTATTGCTCGCTCGTATTTTCTTTTGGTGACGGTGTGATCACGCGATCTCCTAAGCTGGTCCAGTTGGGAGTTGTGTCATGCACTACAGCTGTTACATCCTCATAACTATACTCAATTTCATTGCCATTGTCCAGCAAAACAACATATGTGGCGATGAATTTCTTTGTCACGGTACCAGGAGAGTAAGTGGCGTCTGATTGTCTCGCCAGAACACGTTTTCCTAATGGATCATAACGTAAAAAGATTAGACAGTTTATGACATTTTAAAATACTCTGACCATCAACAAGCTAATTTTTTAGTGAATGTGACAAATATTTTTTTTCTCATTTTTTTTTTTTTTTTAACGGCAACCAATACTGTTGCTATAGTGGCCACATATGTCAAGCTAGAAAATCAACAAGATATTTTCCCAAGGTTTTTACATCTATTTGTGGCATTGAGAAAAATAGAGCAAGAAAGGAAAAACGACTTTTACGATATGAAATACTTATTTCTTATTTTTCAATGACCCATTAACCACCCTATGAATTTCAATTAGCAATATGTGTTTTACCTGGATCAGGAGCAAAAATCTCTATCACGGAAACCAGCAATACCAAAAAAATCCCAACCAATCTTCTCAAAAAAACCATCTTACGAATGTTGGATACAGAAACTGGAGCCTGTTGAAGTTGTTTTACATGAAATTGAGTTAATATTCGTCTGACTGATGAAAGGGAAAAAGAGGTGCTAATCACTGAGAGATGAGAGTTTGTCTTTTGATCACGTCGTGTTAAGTGTATTTGAAGACTCTTTTTTTAACTTAAGTGTAGTGTATCGAGGGCGATAAGAGTTTTATAAAAAGGTAACTATTTGGCGAGAGAGAGCAGATTTGCAATACATCAAACTAACGCCATTTCATACCATTTGATCGCCTCATACTTATGCCGTAAATTTGACCCAAGACTAATCCAAATTAGAAATTTTCTTAAAAGAACTAATGTGTGTCGTTTACGAAATAGATTCCAGCGGTTGCTGATCTTAAGTACTATCGTCAGCAATGAATTTGTGCCTCCTTTTGAACAACGACCATGATCGATGAAAAGTGATTTTGATAGACAACTGTTGAGACTGAACGATGCAACGAATTGATTTTAACCAGTTGAAATGTTGCAAACGTTATAAAACGTTATAAATAATAACAATATCTTCTAAAGCAGTTAAGGAGTGGAGTTTTATTGTGGAGTCAAATAGGTTGCCTGCTATGACTATTCAATTCCAACACTGTGTGCTCGAGCTTCTCTTAATTGGCATAGAAAAATTTCAGCGGGGCTGTTTGGGAAATAAGGCCACACCAGCATTCATGAAAAGCTTTGAAAATGGAAGACTTGTTAAAAATGGAACACACAAATCGAAACTGCTCCGTAAGTGAGAGGCTGGATAAAATTCCCTAAGCAAACTCGCCAAGCCAATTTTCTGTATGCTGAACATTAATAGCGCAATTCATAAAGTTTACAAACAGGGTAGTGTTATACGTGGCCGTATCTCAGTAGGACTGAAAATAATCTAGTATTCGCTTTACAGTAATGTGCAATAGAGGTCAGAAGCTTAATAAGTTTCAAATAAAATACTCAAAGCTTATACCTTATTCAGTTTTATCTGAGTCTGCATGCAAGGTTTTTCACTGTTTTCTTACCTGTTTCTTCGTTCTGCTTGACGAACACAGCGTTTACTTTGAAGCCAGAACATTTATTTTCAATTACATAAAATCCACAAGTGTTTACTCAATATGTATTCCAATATAGATTATTTTGACACACGACTAATGATACTTCAAAGTAGAAAGGCGAGAGAAAGCTATTTCAAAACGTGTGACAGGAAAAACTTAACATCCAAAAAAGTTATTTCAGTCTTTCCGCCTCTAAATGAAAAAAGGAATAGAAACTTGAAAACTTCAAATACTGAATAGTACACTTACCCTTTTAATTAGTTACTCATCCAAGGATCACAGAGTGCAACACACTTTGCATTAGTTTGACATGGTTAACTCTAGTAGATATAATGTTATTGAAGGGCTTGATCGTGTCGGGAAGTATTTGAAGTACTGGAAACAGACACACTTTAAAATCAATATTCAGAAATGTATATTGTAGCGTCCTTTTATGACTGATTTTTTCTAATACTGCGCCCTATCGTTCTAGCATTACAACAGAAGCGGGTCGGGTCTCTTAGAGACAACCTGACAACGACTTAATTGCTTTGAAGCGGCACCTTGTGAGCCACAGGCAACCCAAGCTCCAGCTGTGAGACGCAACGATGTCAACTTCTCAATAACAATACCTCACCTTACTTCCACAATGCATCGCTCGTTGTCTGACCGCTTACTTTGTTGAAACGAGGCCATTATAGCGAGTCAACCATTTCTAGGTTTCCTACTTTTGCTCTTTGGAAATGGTCTTTATTTTACGAAACAAAATGATTAAAAACACGAACAAAACTGATCGATCGACCGTTTTTGACGAAAAATAAAGGAAAGCGAGTTAGGTTGCAGATCGAATTAGGAAAATTATGGTAACACGGGAGAATGTGTGTGTTTGTCCTTTCAAGTCATTTTCATGTAATGTATGAAAGTCAAACAAAGCATATTTAATTTTTAATTGTATAGGTGATAAAATTAGCAACACATGTTGAGACGGTAAGTAGAAAATTATTTTGGCACTTTGGGGCGGGTGAGAATTTTTTCTTTAACTGTTAATTTTCTTCATGACTTAAGAGGCTTTAAATGAGATGACCGCGACATTAGAAAAAAACCTTTGATTCTTTGCAGAAAAATGTCTCTACTTGTTCAAATTGTCACTCGCTTCGCCCTCGACTCAGCAAACCCGGTTAAAAAGCAAAGAAAGAAAAAATTCCTCTTTTGGCAGGCTGTGTAGGATTCTGACAGCTTATCAACTTTATTGGTCTCATAAGCAATCTACATACATTGTAAATCAATGGTAGAAATGCTTAAAAGACCAAAAGGGATTGAGCGAACGGAAAAAGTATCCCATGCGAAGCGCAACCCAAAATCTGAGTTAAAAAAAATAAAAGAAGATAATAGACTTTTTCATAGGAAAAGTTACTTTTTTTCCTTGACAAAATAATAAGAGGCCGTACCTAACAATTGTTCCATGAATTTCCACTGGATATGAAAGGGTAAATAGCCAACGACGCACGTAGCAACAAGCGCGAATGGAATAATCAAGTTTTGCTAAATTCTGAACTTTTGGATTTAGGGAGCCCTTTTTCAGCTCCGCGACAGTTGGCGCATTACATTTTCATGTAAGGTGACTCGAACTATATAAACAGTAGCCTCTATTTGGCGCGAAAATATGCACACGGATATTTGTCTGCGGTCATTATCTGTTCCAAGATGCGAACAGATTCCCGGGAAGCGAAGCTTAAGGAAAACTGCGAGCTTCCAGGAACAGACAAATTTTCGCGCAAAACAAAGGCTCTTCTGTTTATTATCCTTTAAATGTTTTGCAACGGGAGTGAAAAAATTTTTATGAATAGCTTCCTGTTTTCTGCGTGGGATGTTTCTTCTGACAGTCTGAGTGTTCTCAGGTACGACTTTATAAACAAGCAAATATTCCCTTCTTCTGTAACAGCCATAAAACTCTCTCTCTTGTTGAATTAAATTTTAAACGAAGACTTATCGTAGCGGACGTAAGGTTCGAACATCAGGAAAATCATTTGGATGATATCCTCGGATATCCCCCTTAGTGATACGTGTAGACCAATCGCGCATGAGCAAAAACATTTGATGGATCCTAAGAGCCGATAACTGGAGTTATGTGAACCGATCAGAACACTAGAAGCACTGTATTCGGAGTTGAAAATTTTCGAAATGTCGTATCCTTTCCAACCTCCAGTACCGTCCATTTAAATAAGCTAGAGGTAATTAAAATTACATATTCGATTAATTGATTATTCATTCATTTTTTTGCATCTTAAAGCAAATATTTATCAGTGATAAGAAATTGTCTACTTTGCAAGTCCTACTTCATGCTCTCATGTTTAATTTTCTCCTTTTTGAAAGGACCAAAACATGTAGCAGCCGCTGAAAGCTTTTTTCTCCCCAGGTACTTCAAGGACAGAGCGTACCGAGCGCAAGGTGCCTGGGTCGAATTTGTTTTCCCAGCATACACCTGAAGCCGACAGAAAATTGCTCTCAACTTGCCTTACAGTAGTAATCTTAAAGTTGTGCGGTCCATCTCCACTAGTTATCAGGATGGCCCTTAACGACGCTGAAGTTCGAAAACAAGTAGGTCTCTACGTTGTTTATCCCTTTTTCCTACAGTTCGAGTTATTCTGAGGTGCAGTTATCGGTAGTTCGACCTTAAAGTAAAGGTTATAAACACCTGAGTCGCTTGTATTGCAGATCGAACATATGATGGCATTTATAGAGCAGGAAGCCAAGGAAAAGGTCGAGGAAATCGACGCCAAGGTACCTTGATGATGAAAACGTTTATTCTTTAAATAATAACGCCTAAACTCTCCCTATAATCCAGAACCGGTGTGATCAGCTGAAACACTTACACATTTCATCGGTGTTCGATTCCTTTTTGGTAATGACGTCACTGTGAGTTGTTATCTCTTTCTACTAGGATAAAAATTGGCGCTTTCTTGTTTGTGACCAACAGTTAAGTATTCGTTGATCGTGATTGTGCTGAATTGAAATGAAGCACAAGGGTTATATCCTTTTCTTGTGTTAAGCTTTGAAACTTTCCATTCTTACTTTCGTTCGTCTTCCCCTCGTCCTAACATGTCTTTACATGGTTCCATCGGCTCAAAGGGTGGATGTCATAAGTCATCATTCTACAAAAGGCAAAATCATGTTTTAGGAATAGTTTTATAAAAAAAAGTATATCAATTAAAATAGAGGTGAAAGGTACAGTGTACTCTTAAGTACCCCTTCCTTTTTTATTCTTGTTGATGGCCTCGTGATCTACCCATTGCTTACCTATTACTGGCACCATATTACAACCTTAGTTTATAGCCTTTATACTGGTCAAAGAAAAGGGTGGTATGTCTGAAGCTTTCTCAAAGAATGAGTAATCAAAAAAGGTGCTTTTCTCTGGGAAAGTCTACTAATCCTGGTTGACTTAGCAAAGCTTTGGGAGTGCTGGTTTAAATCCCAGAATGAAAAGTATCATCTAGAATGGTTAACCCTTTAACCCCTAAGAGCGACTAGCATCTAATTTCTCCTTATAGCATCATCCCTAAATTAAACATTAAGGTCATGAGAATAAAGGAGATGATCACCAACTAAAGAAGCTCTTGATTGCTGAGCAAATTCTCCTTGTCAGAACCCCAGGAAATGTCTAGAGAGTAATAAGGAGAATATGGATACTGATGTTAGGGAGTAAAGGGTTAAAGCAACCCCTTCAATTTTGTCCCGTTTACCTATTTTTAGGCAGAAGAAGAGTTCAATATTGAGAAAGGTCGCCTCGTACAGCAGGAGCGTCTCAAAATAATGACTTTTTATGAAAAGAAAGAAAAACAAGTTGAGTTGCAAAAGAAAATGTAAGTGTAGTTTAGCCACTGTAGGTAATTAAATTGTTATCAGTAGGAATACGATATACATGTATATTATAGTTCACGTTTTTAAAGACATTTTCATCAGATTTTTGAGAGATGTTGGGACTGAGTAATTTATGTCTTAATAAAACAGGAATGAAAAGGTAAATTTTTGCTGTGATCACAAAATTTCCAAGAGATTGTTAGTTTTATTTCCAGTAGTGAAAAAAATCATTATACAGGATTATTGAGAACAAAAGTTGAGTGCTTGTTAGCTGATCGCCTTTTAGTTTTATTAAAAATCTTTAGCTCAGTTTATCTTGAAGCCTTTTTGTTTTTGGTACCTATGGCTCCTTTTGTAGTATAGTTATTTAACCAAGCAGAAGTAAAATTTAAAACTCCAAGCCAAACTCGAACAATATCTTGTAACATTTATTTTTTAGCTGATTTTTTTTTGTTGTTGTTGAATAATTGATGTTGTGAATCTTTTGCCTTGATGAATAATTTAGTACTTGGATGTGAAAATCCACAAAATGAAAAGTTTCATCTTTACATACAAAAAGAAAATTTACCTCAAAATCTATTGTGTATCATATAATCACATGTACATATAACACAATTTTGACAACATATATCTAATTTATATATATATTGAAAACAATCTTTGCATACATATTTTTTGTCAATGTTAATATTTAGTCAGAGATCAAATCAGTTGAATCAGTCACGACTGAAGACCCTCAAGGCACAGGATGATCATATCAAGGTAATTGCAAACTTACTTTAAATGTGAAGACAAGATTTGGTCAAATCAGAAATTAAAACTCCCATCAGTGACCAAGACAGAGTTTTACTTTACAATGATAATACAGTGTCAAGCAGATGATTGGTGAGAATAAAGAAAAGCATCAGAAGTGAATCATTAGTTTATCCGGTGCAAAATTCTTCAAACTTGCTGCATGGAAATTGTGTAGCAGACAGGAAGGAGAATTACAAAATAAATGAAATCTTGGAAGTGGAAGGGGTGAGACTTCCAAAACAATCCAGATTGAAGTAGAAAAAGAGAAAGATTGGGAGAAAAATCCAAATGTCATTCTTACTATTTGTATTATCAATTTCTGGTGAAAAGAGGAATCCATAGGTTTTGTTTTAGCCAACCCATTGAGTGGATAAGTCTTATTCTGTGTTATTCACAGGCTATACTTGATGATGCAGTTAAACAGCTTGGTAAGGTGACACAAGACAAGACTCAGTATTCGCAAGTTGTCAAAGGCCTTATAACACAAGTAAGTTTAGCTTCATCTAACATTTCGTATTAGTATAATTGCTCAGGTGAATAGAGATGTGCATACTCTTATTGGTAGATAATTGCATTATATCTCACTATAATCACCTCGCACATAGTGATTATACCAGGGGCACTAAATTTCAATGTGGCTGCCTCACATTTTGTCATTTTTTCATAGTAATTGTTTGCAATTACTTGGTATGAGTACTGTAAGTGTTTTCATGTCTTCTCTTCAGGGATTATTTCAGCTCCTGGAGCCAGCTGTGTCAATTCGGTGTCGCCAACAAGACCTTGATACTGTGAAGGTAGTATTTTTAACTTTGGATTTCTATGATATATCCACAAATCTAATTATAACAAATTTGGGTCTGAATCTCAACTCCTTATTAAAATTTTTGATTGTATGTGGCCTTGCACAAACATTGAAAAAAGTAGTTATGTCTGAACTTCTTGGTTGTAAGCACATTGAAAAGGGTCTTTTTTAGTGCAAGTTTGTGTTTGCTTTCAACAAATTTTGAATCCATAATTTTGTAAGATTTTTTTCAATGGAAACTGACTTAATGACAACCAGAATTATAAAATAACAATGTAAACATTTGGTTGATGCCAAAATAGATTTTTCTTCACAAAAATGAAGCCACTATTTGGTGCAATGCAACATAAAAATTTTACAAAGTTTGAACATACTTTAACACCACACTGAATTTTACTTCTTGACTAGTAGTGCAGTGTAATAAAATTGAATAGGAATGAAAATTAAAATATTGCAGTTTTTATAATATCTTAATAATTATGCAGGATGTAAAGGATGCTGCTGTTGAGGAATATAAAAAAGCCACAAAGAAAAGTGTAGAATTAAGCATTGATGAGCAGACATTTCTAGGCTCTGACTGGTAAGTATGTTTGATGCTAGAGCAGTTAGAAATACCATACTTCCACACCCGGGCACTTACTTAAAATTTCAGCCAAAAGGAGGGTCACTAATTGAGAGGAGGGTGCTTAATCAAAGGGGGTGCGTATTATCAAACTGTTATTCTGTATTGATTCTTCTGTAGTTGAAGCTTTAAAAAGTTATAAGGTGGCAAAAGAGATAGGTTTTCCTAGTATCTCTATTATTTGAAAAAGTGAGGGAGAAGGGGGGTGCCTACTCGAGAGGGGAAATTGAGATTGTTTTAGTGATTGATCATTTCCTTTATTCTCATGACCGTAATGTGATTCACAGGTGATATTGTAAGGAGAAATTAGACACTAGTTACTCTAAGGGGTCAAAGGAAGGGTTTAATAGTGATTTCTCTGGCTCTTGTGTTACCACTCTGAATTTGTAAGGTTTCAAGTCAGCCCTATGCCAGGTGAGAGACATTCATAGTGGTTCTTACAGCAACAATCTCTGTTTTTTTATGGTAAGCTGGAACAAAGTAGACAATTGTGGGTTTGCACAATGCACTCATCCTGCCTCACTTTTGAATTGTGACATTAGAACTGCATCAAAATATGTTGAACTGTCACCTACACAGACTGGCTGTAAACATATCCAAACCAACCTTGTAATTTTTATGCAATTATTTTGTATATATATTTATATTATTATTCTATTCAACTGCAGTGCGGGTGGTGTTGAATTGTTAGCAAAACAAGGACGGATTAAAGTTGTAAACACATTAGAGAGCCGCCTTGAAATGATGAGTAAACAGGTGTGTAATTATATCCTATATTGAAGTAGCATATGAGTTAATTATTTTTACATGCATTTATCAGTAATAGTGACAAAATTGTTTAAATGTTTCTTTCATTGTTATTGCAGATGATGCCAGAGATTAGGGAGACTTTATTTGGTGCAAACACCAGAAGAGCATTCTTCGACTGATGTGCCCAATTTCTTGACCACAAACTTTGTTTCCTTTATACAAATTTTCCTTTCCTATCCTAAAACCATATGACCGCCTACTGATAAAAAAATGTGTGTAAACTTCTTTCTGGATGAACATTCCTTTGAATTTACTTGGAAGGGGTTATTTTTGTTTTGTTTTGTTTTGTTTTTTTGTTCGTTGTGTTTTTTTTGTTAGCATGTGCTGGTTGTCAATGCTAGTATTGTTTTGTTTTGCTTTGATTTGCTTTTTTTTTGTTTTCCAGGCTCTGTTTTGGTCAGAATTGTTTTGAAGGGCAGAGGGGGGGAAGCAGAAAGGGCTTTTCCATGTCCTGTAATTAAATAAGATTTGATGATACTTGAAATAAATACATATAAGAATTGAGAAAGCTAATTATGTACAATTTTAGACCATGACTTATATTGTCCCAATTATCTAGTAAACTTGAATAAGGCTTCTAAGTTGACCCCATACTTTCTGTTTTGTCCTCTTGTCACAGTAAGGTTTAACCCTTTACCTCCCAGAACTGATTAACTTTAACTTCTCCCTATAATATCCATACATTATCCATCACTTGATTAATGAGAACACTCAAACTTATCAGGTAGAAGTTGTTATCCAGTACTTCTGATAAATTCTCGTAAGTAACTTACAAGAAAATTTATAGCAACAAGACGGGAGAATTAGCAATCGGATCTTGGGAATTAAGGGGTTTAAATAACATCATTACATCAGTGATGCCATTCATTTTCAACTGTTTATTTTTATCCTACTGCCATGTGAAGATGAGATATTGACGTCTATTTTATAGACTGTCAAAGATACCTGTCACATATTCCTATGAAGTTCTCTGGTAATTTTCATCTGACGGTTTTAACCTTTCTCTGTCACTTGTGCAACCTTTAGAAACCAGCTACAATTTACCACTGTCACATAATTTGGACAGATCTGATTCGTAAAATCTTCGAGAGGGGAATTATAATGCTACATGTTAATAAATACTGGTTACATTACCCTACACCTTTGACAGAAGTCTAGTAAATTTGCAAAAAGCTTTGAGCCTTGAGTATTAACACGAAATTGTTGTCCTTTTTTTCTGTGTACGCATGAAGTTGATTTATGCCCCAACTCGTTCTTGATTGTTCTTTTATTAACATGAACCGTTAGTTTTATTTTTTTATAGCCATCTAGCTCAAATTTCTCCCGCTTCAAGTCCCAATATTTTTTCAGCCACTCCCAAGAAGTATACCATCTGGGCAATCCCAAACAACGGTGCAATTACGATTATCCTTGGCACTACTCCTTTATAAAATGCACCTATCCCTTCATTTACGTAGGTTTTTTGAACGCAGTCCCACAAACTGTTGTAGGCAGCTTCTCCTCCTGTTCTTATCACCTGGAGCCTTGTTTTGATCACATCCAATGGAGTGACAGCTGCACTTCCTATCATAGCTGGATTGAAACATCAAAGGTTATTAGTTTTGGTCATAACACAATCGCGGATACGTGATGTTTGGAGATACTATTTCCTTGCTGGCCGGTAATCCACGCGAAACAACCTTCCGTGTTTGTAAAAGGATCAACTAATGCTATTTTCTGTATTTCTTCGAATAAGCGCCCACTCTCCATTGGGCACCTTTCCCCGATGAAGCGCCCTCGCCCTAGGCCAAAATATCAAACAAGCGCCCACCCCCCAACCCCTCATTTTCCTAGATAGTAAGGATACAAGACAAACCTGTTTCTACCCCAATTTATTAACTCCTCAAGCGTCAACTACAGCTGAATCAGTACAGGTTAATAGTTCTTATGAGTGCCTTCCTTCCAATAAGCGTCCCCCCATTATTCGAGGAAATATAGTATTGACGATATTGAAGAAGTTCCGGCTGTTTTCCGGTTAATTCCCAATCGTTTGTAGACGAAATTGTTTGTTTTTCGATTTGGTTTGTTTTTCTTTCTGCCTGATCGTCTTTTTTTTAAGAGGAACTCGATTTACTATTGAAGTGAACAGAAAGCAAAATACAACAAACTAACCAGCAGTACACCCTGCCATCAAAGATTGTAGTGGCCCTGGGGCATGGCTGTGTGTCCCATCTCCCTGAAACTAAACAAAAGACACCATCGCTAAGTCATTCCCGGGGCAATATACCATGCGAGCAGGCCTAGGCTACTCACACTTCTGCACGGGTTTTCTCGCCCACGGGAAAATGTAAGGCAGGGCTGGTATGAGGCTGTGAGCGACGCGAGCCGGCGAGTGATTATCTAGGATTCTGCGTCCAGTGGCACTACTAACCAGGGCTTGCTTGCAGGATAACGGTAATTTTAGTTACGCGTTTCTTCACTTACCTCAAGTCTGAGATAGGCAAACAGAGGAAAGTAGATGCAGGAAAACGGCACGTCCCTGGCGAGAAAAAAAGAAGTATAGAATCAGCGTTTAAAAAACACTCGAGAGATATGACAGACTACAAGACCATAGTGATCGTGGCGTAATATTTGTTGACTTTCTCCCCCACAATACCTCAGTAATGTGGCGCCAAGTCCTCTGTAAATGCCACTTATACCCTTGCTCCTCATCAGGTCATGTGCTATTCTTAGGGCGGATTGGGGGGCTGTGCTTGAATTGGTGCCGAACGTCCTAACGTTTGAGCTCGCCGCCGCCACAGTGGTAGTTGAGTTGGCTATCCGGGGAGCTATTGGTAAAAAAGTAAATATAAGACTGAACTTGTTTTCTGACTAAATATTACAGGTTTCCCAACCCTATTGAGAATGGAATCGTCCTTTTCAGGGTGAAACAAATGTAGCAGTCAAACTGAGCTAGGGTCCCCTGTAAGTATAATGTACCTGTTGTTTGTGATCCAGCCAACTGAAGCTGTATTTTGAGCATTTCCATCGGTGTGGTAATGACCACCTGGAAGGAAAATAAAACAACCAGACAATTTCATATTAAAATAAAGCTCATAAACTACGGAAAAATAGATTTTAGGTGTTGTGAGATACGTAACGTCGCCATAACTGAGCGTTGTAGATAATACCGTGAACAGTTTTTGACTCTCACCTGACAAAACCCAGCAGCCCCACCAGCGATCATCTCTTTGCTCAAGGGAAGGGTGTGTCTGAAATGTAGACAGGAAAGAAGGATTGGACCAGCGAGACGTGACACCACTTGGAATTGTTTATTGAGTTATCCCAAATTGGACTACACTTCAAACTAGTTTGCCAAAAGTGAAAAGTAGCAAACACTAGCGGTAAACGATGGAGAAGATTAAAACGGATTCGAGGGCGAAAAACACTCAATTTACTTTTTAACTTATTTTCAGGTTTAAGTTCAGAACTTGGATCTGTAATCGAACGAAATAAATGTATCCATCACCGATTTCCCCGAAACCTAAAAACACCACAAAGTTTCTGATCCGGGGAAATACCTTCTTCCACCATACATCTGTCTTAGCTGGTCGTTTACAGCAAGTTTCAATGCCTTTTCCGGGTTTATGAGTAACAAATTTACTCCTATGCCTAAAGGAGATAAAAAAATGTACAACGGGGTTTGATGGTTGCACCATTGCTACAACTGATTTTTATCAAACGTATTACAATCATCTGTTGACCTCCATACCTTCATAATAGTGATCATAAATTGTACCTCTGATGAGGTGATTTCTGAATAAAGCATCCACATCCCCTAACAAAATGGTTAACAATAATACTTGAAGCGATCGTAATGATCCCATAGACGGAACTAACCTTTGTATAAACCTCTCACCCCTTCTGCTCTTGCCACTTTCCATAGACAGTCCGCTCTACGGAAGAAATAATCGAAGACATGCTTTTAAGGTAAATCTTGCTGCTTCTAAAGAGAAGGCAAGGACCATTTGCGAAAGCAAATTGCCTCAAAAGTCAATGGAACTTCGCATGATGAAAAGAGTCATACAGTTAAGATATTTATGCTCTGATCACCATTTTGTGTATTGAGTTTTAAAGCCTCGTTTGAATGAAAAAAATTAAGCCATATAAACGTCAGCGATCCCAAAAACTGTTCTGTTGTCAAAGGTTCCATGTTTGTTACTAATTTTGCAATGACCTTGAATGAACAACTTGGCACAGTACCACAGTACTGTAGAAGAACACACTCCATTGAATACTGCAGATCATTGTGTTTATGAAATCCACATGCAACTTACAAGTTTTTGTAGTGCTTTTGAGCCCCAAGATGTCTTTGATCCTGTAGTCTTGTTTTACACAAATCCAATGGGAAGGTGCATGCAACGCCGACCACTCCAGCAATAGCACCATTTATAAGTTTGGCTAAAAAGCTAAGCAAAAAAATTCAGTGTTACAGCGCCATGTTCTTTTGGTGTACATCTACAAAAAATTTATTTTACCGACAGTCGCACAATTTTGTGAAAATAATACATAATAATATAAAATCGAAAGAAGTTAACCGAACATAACATTTAAATGCTTATAAAAAAAAAAAAGAAAAAGTTGTTAGCTTCTAAAAAAATGTTCTGATAACCTCTTTCAGTGAACAAAGTAAATCACATTCAGAGTCAATATCACCAGTTCGCTTGTTAATTAGTTATGCGTTTCAGCAGGAGCGAGCTAACCTAATTAATACTTCATTCACTTTTACTCATAATCGTTGTTTGGTTTCAAATTAAATTTACTGGAGATTTCTTTCCCTATTGATACGATTTTAATGAACTGCACACAATAAACAGAGCTCTGAAAGAGCTTGTATTCCAGAGTGGAATTTATTTAATCTTGGTAACATTAACAAAGAAAACCTTTCTGTGATTTTTCATACGCTCATCAGTTTGGATTTTTTTTTTCGGTCGCAGATACAAAAACTGGAGGCGTTTGTAGGATGTTGAGTCTGTTGCAGAAGCTTATTTCCAACTAATTCTTATTCTGTTACTCAGCTAAACTGATATACTTATCCTCAACTTGTAGGTTAGAACTACGCTTCTCTTTTTAGCGTAAAATGACTTGCTTGAGCTGGTGTCTATTTTGACTTGCAAGTTTTCTTGATCTTTCGAAGTACGCTTTGTCAAGATTAATAATTGATTATCTCAATTTTTTGGCTTAGTGAGGAAGTCAGCCAAAGAAAAATCAAGATGATACGAGGGTATGTCAATGAAAACAAATCAAGCAAGGTTAAAATGCAGTCGTCGTTCTTGACAGTTCTGCCTTGATTTCTGTATAAAATTGAGCTGACTTAAAAAGTAGCTTTGAAACAGTCAAATGTGTTGTTTATACAAACTCAGAGTTTTAAAAATACATAGCTTTCAATATGTCTCCGTGATATAAATCTGGTCTGGCAAAAAAAGCGTAGATTTTATCGCGGAGTTCGTCATCAAGTCAAATTACCGAGATTTCCTACATTTTGATTTAGTTTCAAGCGAAGAATGCAAATTGTCTATTTTTGCTTTAAGAACGTGTTCAAAAAACATAGGAGTTATTAAAATTGCAACGTCAAAGCTTACCTGTGATGATTTTCCATATAATAGGATCAATGTTTGGGGCTGCGGACTGCGGAAGGTTGGCTTCGAGCAGCGATGATGGTACCTACGGCTTCAGCTTGCTTCGGGTGCTTGCGCCGTCGTTAGCGCCACAATTTCTATCACTCTGTCCAATCAGATTGATTCAAAGAACTTGTGACGCCAAATTGGACCAATTAGAGGACGCGTTAGATTCTGCTTCACTTCTTAGCTGATGGTCGAAGAAGCAAAACAAAAAAACAGTAAAAAAAACAAAAACAAAAAAACTCGCGGAAACTCAAGCTTGAAAAAACAAGTGCTGAGCAATATAGTTTGTAGCTAACTTCCATGTTTTTCTTTCTTTTTTTTCTTTCCCATTTTTTAATCTTCCTGTCGCCCTAGGATGTTATATTTGATTTACTTGTGACTTTTTGCTGAGAAAAATTCTGTTTAATTCGGGACACAG
This sequence comes from Pocillopora damicornis, assembly GCF_964200805.1. Taxonomy (NCBI): domain Eukaryota; kingdom Metazoa; phylum Cnidaria; class Anthozoa; order Scleractinia; family Pocilloporidae; genus Pocillopora; species Pocillopora damicornis. The sequence continues at coordinate 4,780,055 of NC_142671.1, forward strand.
TGTTGCAAAACAAAGTAATCATCTATACATGCAGTTGGTTTTATAGGACTTTTGTACAAAATTGTTGGCATCATCGCGAAACGACATACGAAAAGTAACGATGCATTCCATCAAAGGAAGTCCAAAACTTTTGTAGTGATGCTCGAGTTGGGGCTGGTTTGAGGGAAAGGGGCTGAGGATGACATATCGAGCAAGACCGATCCCCGACCTCACCCTCGCTATTTCCAATTTCAGAGGTTTGCTACCTGAAACAAAGATCGCGACTAGTTTCTTTATTTATTACAGGTTTTCATGGGAGATAGCGTGACTACATCCGTCACGCGCAAGGTAGATACTGAACATGGTCGACCTGTCAAATGTTGATGTAAATAGACAATGTATGTATACGATATCTAAGGTGACTGTAACCAAATTTACGAACGACATGTAAGAGGAGAAACGAATGATAAAGTTGCGGTTTTTGAGGCTTAACGACTATCAACCATGATGTGTTTCCAACCAATAAAAATTGTCTACGGACAAATGCAAAATAGTGATTTAAAATTGTTTATGTTTCGATCGAGAAAATTTGAGAACTGAACGGGACTCAATTAATTACTGCGACTGTGATGGAAATAAACTCATTAGCGGCATCTGACAAGGAACATACCAAAAACATTCCATCTTGGTTCACAACTTTACCAAAACAAAGATAAAATTTTAGTTTAGTCTGCACAATTATTTATACCAATGTGTTTCCCTTTAAGAAGAAGTGAACTGAAGTCACTTTCCCAAAAAGGCAACTTAAGAGAGCTTGCTTTTACCAAACGCGCATTACGCAGTAAATAGGAACATCAGTAATCGCGATCTCAAAAGTAATTCAAAAGATCATTGACTTACTTTGCCTCTTCGTTCAGATGCGTCGAGTTGACCAGCTCTGAAGAATGAGATGAAAGTCTTTGATACGAATAGGAGAGCGATTTCGTGCCTGAGAAGCTTGTTCGGCTTACCGTGAAATATAGCACGCCGTGGATGTGAAAAAATGCTAGTCGACATGTATGGCGTTGTTTAAAATTTAATTAGCTTTACGGCAGGGTCGTCCAGTTGTTTTTAATGATTTATTTGAAACCCTCAACTGGTATTCACGTTTGAGAAGATTTGAGAATATATCACAAAATCTGTTATCATCGTGCGGTTTCTTTTCGAGTTTTCCCTCAGCTTTTTCATCTCTTGTTGCTCCTAGTAAGTAGAAGTCAGAAAAAAAAAAAATTGAAAAAAAATTGTCGAACAAGAAAAATGAAACGAGGACCACACCCAAACAGGTGACGTCAATTAAATTAAACCTTTTGACTTTCAAGATTACCTGCATGAGACAGGTTTCAAACAGGTGAATTTAATTTTTTACCAGTTAAATGCATTCATACACACTCTGTTTATTGATCGGCATTGGTACTGAGGGACAGAGCACACGTACAGCGAAAAAGGGGCTAAGTTCTGCCCCAGTCTCCGCTTAGATGCTTGTATCGTCCACAGATCATGCAGTAAGCATAATATCCAACGATAATCGCATGCTTAGGAATGATAAGGGTTCTTTGAACAACTAGTATTGAATACAAAAGAAAATTTACAAGTAGCTCGAAACGTAACGAAAAATATCGTTAGGTGTGTTTAATTTAATAAGCTATGTCCATAGTTTGTTAAAATGCAACCGTTTCCTTTTTATTCTTTTGTTTGGTTATCGAGCTTTTTATGTCATGACACTAATGAAGACGATTAATAATGGCAATAAGAACGAGTGGAGTTCAATTCGGTCTGTAATTATACGGGTGATTAACAAATCGGAGGACCGCGAAGCAGGACTCCGATTTGTCTATCATCGGTATGATTACAGACAGAACTGGACGACACAAAGTCCTGTTAACAATCATAACCGTTACAATTCCTGAAAACAACAAATACATTTTGGACAAATATCTACGGTAAAGACGATACCTAAAGTAAAACATTCCTCGATTTTGGAAATTCCACAAGGTTTTTTTCTAGGATAAGTGGTTTTGTTGTGGTTATCGTGATCAGTTCTGTGATTGGTGGATTTGGCTGAAAGGTATGATTGGCTTCTTTAACTGCCCGATTACAGGTGTCCAATCACAGCCAGCGGCCCGATAGCAACTGTACAGAATGAATTGTGAAAAATAAAGTAGGCAATGCACTCATCACATTTGATGAAATTGTAATGGTTATGATTAATTGAAGAATTCACTCGCTTTCTCCAACCTTTCACTGCCAGTCTACTTGTCGGACAGGCGCCCATTCTATACCCATTTCTTCATGACTGGCTTCTTTGTCAAAACCCTTTAAACGAGAGAATGGCCAGCTTTTCTAAACTGACTTTTAATTAATGAGGGTGTCGTCATTGATCCTTTTTGTCCAAAGGAAAAAAATTGACCTCTACTACAGAACGTTTTGTTTAGCTTTGAAGACAACATAACGATAATTTTCATAATGAAAATTTAAACTATTTTACCCGAGTCCAGAGAGCGTATAATTCGGAACAGGAACAAGATGGTTCCGTTGCGAAAATTATCGCAAAGTGCCTCGATCTGGTACACGATAATGGAGTTACCTTAGTTACGCATTACGATGTTTATCTTACTGGTTTCACCTTTTCATCAGTTCCATTGTTTATTTACCTTTAGATTTAATTAGCAACTTCTGTGCATTGATCGTTAAAAAACTTACTCTAAAGACGTGTTTGCTCTCACATTGCGCTGACTGTGAATATATAGAAATCGTATATGTGAACTGCGGATTATGAATTGCTTCCACATTTTAAAACTGAAAATGTTGAAAGTCTTCTTGAGAAATAACTGAACAGCAAGAACATCATAAATCATGACATGCCATATAACTATTTAATTAATTGAAATGATCAATTGAAGAAAGCTCATAAAAACAAAATTTACATGTTTGTGAGTGAGAATATGTTTTCCTTTTTTGGGAGGGAACGGGGGGGAAGGGGGCAGTATTAGGCAACTGACTTAAGCTCATAACTTCTACATCAAGAAAACGAAAACTAGAAAAGTAACTCTAAGTTTCTATTAAATACTACACTACAAATATTGTGATGCTTTCCAGCAACTTTAATTTTGAATAAAAAAATACTGAAAGTTTATGTTACAAATAGAAAAGAATTAAGAGGCTATGACACTCAAGACATGCTAGATAATCAACTTCATACATTTCACCAAATAAACAGTGATTCTCAAAGAGTAATGACAAAAAATGCATCCTGGGTGCTGTCATTTCACCATGTGTAACAACATCTCCTAAGTTTGTCTCTCTTGAACCTAGCTTTGCTATTGTTGAATTTAACAGCTACATGCTGTTGCTAAAAAAAAGGTTTATTTTAATTTGAAACAATTAAGTATCAATTAACAAAGAGAAAATCAGCTCTGATTCAACTGAATTTTAAAAAATGAAGTGCGTAACAGGGTGCACATTCCCATTGTCCTTTTATTTGTGGGAAGATATGTTTTTCAAGCAGGCCATCCCTTGCCAGGTAAAGCAGCTGTCATTATCAGAGCAGCTCCTCTTTAGCAACATGCTTCATTTGTTGATTGACTGCATCACTTAGCGACCTTTAGGATCCACAAATAAAGCCTGAGTAAAGAAACAGATACAAAACCATGTTTATATTGTATAAGTTCAAAAAAAGATATCATGTGCAAAACTTTCCTGTATTGAACTGGAAAAAAAAAATGAAGAAAAACTGGTCCAGCTCATGAGTAAAAATTGATAATGAGACCTAGTTATAGTCTATTTGAACCTATGTTGGGCAATCAAACTTAGGGAGTTTACTAATTGTAGAACAAATGTTTTCATAACTCTTGCACAATACATAGCTTTATTCCAGGCAACAATAAATATTAAAAATTACTTTTTCACTAGGTGTCTGAAGGTAACTTGACTCCAATGGTACTTTAGTGAAGACAATTTAGATGCCATGGCTGTAATTTGAACACCAATAAAGACCATTTGAAGAAATGGCAATGGCCATACTTTGGGGAATCAATCCAAATAGAAAAAAATTGCAAATAAAAGCAAAAACACTGACTGCAGTGAGGTTGAACTTACAATTCCACCAGCCTCTTGCATGGGACGGCGATATGAGCGACCCAAGTATTGCTCAAAATAGCCCTTCACTGCACCACAAGCACCAGATGTCATTAAGCACACTCTTTTACCCACATAATATGCAAATATCAAGTTGGTCCAGTTTCTGTCTCGACCAATCATGTTATCAATTTCTTTACTGAATCTGTCATAAGTCAGATCAGCAGCATTATCCAGGACATATGAAACCAAGTGTGTCTGAACTCCCTGTAAAGAAAATTAACCACAACAAAATAAATAGTGGCAATAAATTTTGTTCTGATGCAAATTAGTTTTATGATTCTGATGTTGAGATCAGAACAGATCTTCATTCAATCTTGTACTCCAACATTAACATGAAAGTTTTCCTTTCAGCTGTCACCAAGTTTCACAGAACTTTCAGCACTTATCATTTATACTATTGAAATTATATCATGTGTAAAGACAGTAAGACTTTATTCCTAGAAATACATTGTGGTATTTATTACATCCATGTATTACTGTGCCTAAATACATGAACCATGCTATTACACTAACCCTCAATCTTGAGGGTTTAAAGGGTTAAGATCTACTCTAAGTGTTGTAAAGATTGACATTACTTGAATGTGCAAAAAGCTACAAATGAGTACAAAATCATTTTACAACATACAAGTCACATCAACTTAATCAGTACAAGTAAGTAAAGCCTTGATACAGGCCCAAGTGACCCATGGGGCCAGTGCTTAACTCCGGTTTTCTTAACATGAAGCAGCTAGGAATATTGCTACTCCCCCCTGGATGGGATGCTAGTCCATCGCAGGGTTACCCCCAGCACATTTGCTGGTACACATTTGTACACCTGGGTGAAGAGAAGCACTGTGAGAGTAAAGTGTCTTTCTTGCCTAAGAACACAACACAATGACCCCACCCAGGGCTCAAACCTGGACCACCCGATCCGGAGTCAAGCACACTAACCATGAGGCCACTGTGCCTCCACCAACTTAATCAGGGAATACCATTATTTCTAAGAATAAAGTCTGACTGCTAATTAACTCTGGTTCTTTTAACTTAAAATAGTTCCCACTTCCCATTCCAAAGCAAAAAGTTTCAAGTACAAAATCAACTCACATCAACTCGATCACCATATTGTTGATAAAGTGCATCACCAGCCTGTTGCATCTGAAGTGCAAGTCTCGTCAGTTCCGGGTTTTGAGTTGAAACAGGCTCAGGCTGAGGTAACGCTCCATTACTAGAACTTTGTGCGACAAGTTTACTGTCAGTTACAAGATCATCCTCATCTGCTTCATCACATTCACAAGGAACTGGAGAAGATGAACAATAAAATTTAAAATTCTTTCACTTTTGCCATCTAGTGTGAAACTCTCCCTTTATATATGCTAAAAATTTCCACAAAAATGCAATCATAAAAAGAGAATCAGTGTTCTACTGTGACAATATCCTCTCACAAAATTGTTAACAGACATGTTTGTCCAACTGCGTCACCTGTTTACTTGATGAAGGATTGAAATAACATTCTGGGAGAGGAATACATGTTTACTCCTTCAGGGTGTTCAAGGGTCAACCAAACTTTCTGTAGCTATCACACTGTGAAATTTAGTTTAGCATTAGTGCAATTTGCTCACATCAGCTCAAAATAACTCAAGCATTTTTTTTTACTCTGAGACTTGCCCTGTATCTGTGTGTAATATTGATGCACTAATAATCCTGCACGCCGCAAGAAAGTAGCTTACACTTTCCCATTAGCAGATATCCACCCTACTTTTCTTTCATGCCATTTATGGGAGTCACTCCTGCAGGAGGGAAAATCTTCTAAAAGACACTTTTTCCAATTCTGGAGGATGTCCACTTACAAGAGAGTTGACTGTATCTCGCATGTCAGATATGGACCATTTTTATATGCTGAACACAGTGATCAGTGAAAATTGCAATCACTTCACCAGTACCTGGAAATTTTGCAGATCACTGTGATTGGTAAGTAAAGTTGACGAGAGTGTGGCACTTAAGTACTTTAAGCCTGTCTTGAAGATGTCTTAGTGTTTTGCTGTAGGAAAACATCTTTGCAAGCTGTGCTTTCATATTTGAAAGCAAAATTCTGTTAATACAAGGGCCAACTGGAATTTTCAGGGTTCACTTATTTTAAAGTAAGGCCATACACCATGAAGTACAAAGGTCGTGAAGATTTACTTAAAAAGTATATGCTTGTCCAAACTTGTACAAGTAAAAATATGAGAAAGACATTGAGAATTAATGCAGAGATTGTACAATTCAGCATTTTTTAAAAACTTCCCTGTTTTCCTAGAAATACTATTTTTAGAAAAAGGGAAGTTTTTTCCTGCCTAACTTGTCATTTGAGAGAGTAATTAGTTTGCTTTCCTCATTCCAGATGTTCCTTTGAAACAGCCAAAATACATTATTCAGTTCCTTAACAAAACCACATTTCACTAGATTCTTGTGAGCATATTCATGATTCACAAAAAAGAGATACATGTAGGTACCTTAATAACATGCGCTGTTCTTTCAACAAAAAGATCTGTAACAGTCTGGCACAAATTTTTTAACTCTTAAACCAAGAAATTACGTGACACAAGCCTACTCAAATATTAGAGATTATGGGATTGAAGTTCGACTCAAGAACTGGTCAAACCACTCACATATCATCCCTTACCGTCAAATCTAGTTTAAGTGATAGGACCCCATTGTTCTACTTTGTTTTAAATAGGGTGATGCATACGTGTAAGGAAAATCAATTAGTATTGAATATAGATAACACCTGCCAGTCCTTAAAGAATAGAGAAGAAACATATTAGAGCTGGACAAACGGAAACACAAGAATATTGACTGTCATCACCGCCAAGAAGACGAAAGTTCTCTACAACTTCATTAACTTCGACAGGATCATGCAGAGCGAACCATGTGTGACTTCTGTCTGATGCAAGGACTATGAAGGAGGCCAATGGCTTATCAATTGGAATTCAATGACACACAAAGAATTGCGCCGTGCAAAGTGTGCAGATATCTACAGAACTTGACAAGAGTCCTAGTCATTCTAACAAACATAGTTCTATCGAGTCCTATCGAGATTACAACTATCAAATTCAATATTTAGGGTACGACTAATAGTTACCTCGAGACTGTTTGTAATTTTCATGGCCCTTTGTCTCGAGCATGATCGGGGAATCTGCTGCTTCTTTGGATGAATTTTTAACCATTAACTTCATACTTGCTGAATGGGGCAGTCTTAAAAATTCTTCGAAAAGCAAACAGGCTTGTTTCTCGATATCCTCTAAACTCTCTTCATAGCTTTCCACAGGAGCTCTCTGAGGTTTCAGAGCGGAATAAGGCATGCCTTCTGCCATTACGAAAGCACTTGTTCCCTCACCAAGGGTCTACTGAATCTGTTCAAGTTCTGCAGATCAAAGCAGTCTTCAAGGATTCTTTGAAAAACAGGAAATTCGATTTTCCGCTGAGATTTTGACTTTCCCGAAAAACTCAATTATACGTCGTGTACGGTAATTTCCCTTTAACAATGCCGTCATCGTGCCTCGTCACGTCCCCCAATTTTAGGCCCAGTCTTTACCGAGTGTTCATCCTCTTGATATTCGTATAATAAACTTTAACCTTCCTCTCTTTTCGAGCCTCAGAGCTATTATCTAATCGCTTTAAAATGCTTTTATCGCTATAGAGCAGTTTGCCTGTGGTGTTGGATATTTCACGTGACTCGAAGGGGTCAAACCCATATTTCCTCCATTCGCTTTCAATTTCAATCGTGATGGCAGAGGCACTAAGGAAAAGGTCGCTTCCTTTCCCCTGAATGAAATCTGCCTTTCACATGCTATTTCTGAATAAGCAAAATCACGACGTGGCATTGCCTGAGCAAGTTGCTTGTTTGTTTGTTTGCTTTAGGGACAAGTTTTAAAAAGCCTGAATTTTTATAGAAGTTTTTATAGGCCTTGACATTATTTGCTCTTTATCTCAACCGAATAAAACGACCGTCAAACAATTTCACTCGCGTAAAGAAAGAACCGTTTCAAGAGTTCAGCATCGATTGCCCCATGATCATGACGATTGACAGCTCTTTATTGTTCCATTTACAGAGGGCTCTCTCCTATAAGTTCCCCTAAGCCCAAATCATTGCTCCTTATGCTCTTGAGACAAATGTTCTAGGCCATGAAAAGAGCAATATATTGCTTCACAAATCCCTCTGAATCAATCTTTGACGCGAAGTTTAGACGGAAGTTCACGATGCGAACGTCATGCACGCGCTGCCCACGCGCAGCTCGGCCGCGAGGAATTTGTACCCAGTTCCCTGTCAGCCACGGTTTGCAATATTTTTTACAGAATGGTATAACGTATTGCAACCAGAACTATCTTTCTTCTATATCTTTATCATGGAACAAGACCCGGTAGAACAAACATACATTTCACAAGGAACACCTGAGGTTACTACGGATACAGATTCTGATAAAGAAATGGAAAACTGTGGCCCCGAAAAATCAAACATTGATCGTTGGGCCTCACTCGAACGAATTCGGGAGGAAACTCGAATTGTAGTATTAGACTACCTAGGTTCGTTACCAGCAGATAGGCTGACTGCTAGGAACTTTACAAATTCTGAGAACAGGGCACCTTATCTTAAAAGAGCTATAATTGGCCTGTCGAAGAGTGCTAGCGATGCCGGAGCTTACGAATCTAAGAGGAAAAAATTTTTGGAAATGGCAAAACTACAGCGAAAGTTATCCTTGAACTTGAAGAGAGACATTGAAACATTTGACCATAACAAACTCAGAGGAAGAGCAGAGAAGAAAATGTAAGTTGTCGGTTTTGTTTGAACGTTTTAATGACAAGTCTATTGCGCAGTACACTATTTTCAGGTGTTTTAACATGACGTTTTGGGGGTTCAGATGTTTCCTGGTTAAATTCTCTGATAGTTTGCGCTTGTAAACACAACTCGGACAGCTGTGTGAATTAATTAGGAAAGACAGTAAAATGCGACTGTCTGAATCTCATACGTGTGAATCTCAGATCGTGACGCGTCCATGTATTTGAAGTGCAGGAAACTCCACAAAATCGCCACATTTATAAGACTATTACAATGGTTCAATGGTTCGATTTACCCCCCTGCTATCATTCGGAACTTCAAGGAAAGTAAGAATTATTGCTAAGCCCACTGAATCACGCACTGCATTTTAATTTAGAGGAATGAATAGGAGTGTGATTTTCAAACTACCTCTTTTAACTCAATCAAGCCTTCATTTAGTATAAGAATTCATTTTCTTGACTTCTTTTTTTCAAAAAACGTGTCTTACCAGCCGCCACTAAGGGTGATAATAAAAACGGTTGGGCACTTTATGGTTTTAAAATGTCTGGTAATTAGTGGATAATTTACATATAATGACAAACAGGGTGGTCTTATTGTCACATTTCACCCTGTGCTTGTGTCTAAGATGCAAGTCAAGAGATATGGATTTGGAAATAATGTTTGTTTTATTTACTTCACTTTATATTTAGTAACATTTAGTCTTTTTGAGTTATTTATTTCTTTTTAATTTTTTATTAAAAAAAATTTTATAAATATTTTTCATTAAAAAAGTATTTTGACTAGTCTCTGATGATGACTTTTGCTTGGTTTTTTTAAAATGTCAATCTCATCTCTGCTATTAAAATCAGTGTTTTTCTAACCAGGCAATGAGGCCACACAATTGGTTGTTACTTATGGGCTCAAAAAAGTTACTATTAGTATTAGCATAAGTTATAAACAAAGGTTGGAGTCAACATCATTCTTGTTTGTTTGAATAGGGATTTTTACAAGAGACCAAATGAGCTCAAGCTTCCACCGCTTTCATGTAAATCTTGCTTTGATCGTGACCACACTCCTTCTCCTGTGTTATCTCCCGAGGGTCGTGTTGCTGCACGACTGGACAAGATCAGTCAAGAAATTATGGAAATGGTGCCTAATTTATTAGATGAGCCCTTGAAAATGATTCAAGCAGAATCTCTGTCATACGAACAATTTTGCAAAGCTGCAAGACATCTTACCTTTGATCATCACATTGTTGGCTGGTCAAAGGTTGCACTATTGTGCCATTTTGCTCGTGAAATAGCCATTATTGGAGAGTTAGATGATAAGCAGCTTGAGCAGTTAGCTGAACACAGCTTAAGGTTTATACAAGAGAGTACAGCTGAATGGATAGAAAAGAAGGGAGGATGGGTAAGTACCTAAAAAATGTAAAGTAGATCCTTGCAAACTCAAATTCTTAAGGGAAACAAAAAATGGCTTAAGTTACAAGGCTGTCTCTAAGGTTTGATGTAGGAGGGGGAATGAAAAAATTAGCCAGGGTACAAACTGCTCAGGGAAGGGGTAAGGAGCAGGAATAGAATTTTGGGGCAAAAAAAGAACTTTTTGAGAAATTAGATGATAGATGACTTGGGTTTAATGTTCATACTTTGTATGATTCTTAGTTACTTTATAGACTGAGGTATCTCTGTGTTTTTAACTTATTTTTTTCTATATATTTTTAACTATAGATAATAAATGTTTTTACTTTTTACTCTTCCTAGTTGTTTTATGATTACCTGGTTGATGTTTTAGCACAGAGGGCCACTAGTTTATCTGTTATACTGTCATGTGTTACCCTCTCTAAATAAAGTTCTTACTTACTTACTTACTTACTAACAAAATACAGTTCACTTTGGCTGGAAAATGTTTTGGCCTCCTTAGATCATATATCTCAATACCAGTGGCAGAAAGCAACAAAAAAGCCCCCCCCCCCCCTTCCTTAGCTCAAGGTCTGGATCTGCCACTGAATGCTGTGGCTTTACTTCATTTCCAATAATGGTGGATTTTAGTTTTGAGTACAAAACTGAAAACACCTTCCATATGTTGTTATCAGGTTATTTTGACCTTATAGTTTTTCATGCTGTTTATTGTGGGATTCAGAACAATGTCACCCACTTATTAGGAAGTAATTATGGAGGAAAAATTTAGGACTTTGACAACTGACTGCTTAATACAAGGTCATTGCTTAATAAGGTGTTGCTTAATACAGGTTCATCTGTTGTTAGTCTTGACTGTACCAGTTTCCAGGTTTTAACAATCCATCCTACATTTTGATCCCAATATTATCTGTTAATCTTAGGCTGCCTTTGATGAGGAAGACGAGGATGACATACACGACACAAAAAGTCTCATAAAGAAGTATTATGAAAGAGAAGAGAAAGATGGAAAAGAAGGTCCACAGTCAAGACCAGCCAGTGGTACAAGGAGCAATAGAAACTCTTGGGAGTCCTGGTTGAAATATGGTGTTGCTGCAGCAGCTGTTGGAATAGGTGTATGTTACTCACTTGTCAGACAGTAATCAAGGCTAAAGATGGAAAATATCCCAAGTCAGTGATAGGCATTTGTTTGGAAGGGTTGACTTCACCAAAGTCTTGCTGATGATGAAGATAATAATCCAACTACTTCTTTGCAGTTGACAGGGGGTAATTGTTCATGGGCAGGACCATAGCTTAGAAGAGAAGCAGAATGAAGGAGTAACTCATTTTGCAATAATGAGTGTGTGTATTTTATGCACAGTGTATTGGTGTATGTAGGTAGTTTTAACCATCCAACACCAGTAGTGAAGAAACTTAAAGAGTGGGTTATTAAAACCCTTTTTAATCTATTGAGTTAAGTCAATTAATTGGATTATTGATGTATTAATGAATAATTAAGAATAGAAGGATAGGTTTCATAAATCTTTTACAGTAACCTAAATAAGAGTTAATACAATCATGAGAATTCTTTGCAAGCCTTTATGTGGTTGTTTGTTTTGTAATAAGTATTTCTTAGATAAAGAGAATAAATACAAGCTATGATTATGGATGATCTTGGTGCTATTTTTAGTTTGGTAATTCTTTGCTGTTAAGAAAAAGGGTTGCAATGATTACTTGTTGTAAAACTTGAGTTATATCATGAATTCAAGCAATGAAATGCAGAACCAGAAACAGTGAGATTTGATTGTGAATTTTCTCTTTAGTGAGGTGGTGGAAATGTTAGAAAAATTTGATGAAGAGATTTTCCACCTTGTTCCTCCTATAACTGGAAAAATCACTGTATCTCCTCTCTGCTCTGATTTATGGTTTATAATGAAAGGTGTCAAAAAGGAAGTACTTTGAAAAGTTTAATTAGTTTGCAAGAGCTGACAATACTTTTGCTGTTAAGTAGCCTCTGCAATTACTCAAGGAAGTCACCCACCTTTCTACCCCCTCAGTGTGAGACATGGTGGGCAAGTGGTAAGAGCACTAGACTCTTGGTGAAGAAGTCCAGGTTCAAGACATGTGGGGTCATTGCACTGTGATCTTGGGCATGTGCTAAACACCTGAATTTCACCATGTGTCTCTCTACTCAAGAGTATGACTGGGTATTGGTGGATAGTCAGTGAAGCCTGATAAAATGCTGGAGGAACCCCTGCAATGGACTGGGCGGAATCCAGGAGGGAGGAGTAATAATCTTAATCACATCATGCCATAGAAACCAGGATAAGTTTAGGCTGGGTGACCCACTTGGATCAGGTGAAGACTTTACCAAACTTTTGCCTACCCTCCCTATTTCATATATTCTACCTTTTTTGAATGTTTTCATTAACTTTTTTTTTGGGGGGGGAGGGAGGGTGTGGGGGGAGCTACATCACCTTATATTTTAATGTAGCAGGAGGCCATGACCATGTTCTTTCAAGTTTATAAAGAACCCTATCATAGTAATTTTTTTCTGGACTGTGTTGCCATTGATACATCTCAAGCTAGATGTGCGCTCATTTACAATTGACATCTTTCAACTCTCCTTATCCTTGTTGGTCTAAAAGTACTTCTCTGGTTGGTTTACCAAATTATCCCGCACAAAGTTACCCACGTGACTTGTATCAGTCCAACTTTCGTGAGGAATGTATAAAGGGGGTAGGTTTCTAAAGAAACTGTGGTGCTGCGTCGGTGAGAGAGTATAGCAGGTAATTTAGTGTTAACAACTGAGTTGAAAACGCAAACTGGCCGCCGTAAAGAGTAAAAAAGCTGACGTTTCGAGCGTTATCCCTTCGTCAGAGCGATGGAGGAAGGGCTAACGCCCAAAACGTCAGCTTTTTTAGTCTTTACGATGGCCAATTTACGTTTTAAACTTAGTTGTTAACACGAAATTACCTGCTTTCTCGTGAGGAAACTGGGCACTAAGTTGCATAATCACTGAAACGTGGATAATATTCCAGCTGGCAGCAATGGCGGGCGTCTCTCGATCCGAACATGAGGAATTTCAGAAAGTTTTGAGTATTATGGGAGACGAAACCACTTGTCCTGTCTGTTTAGAAGAATTTCAGGAACCAAAATGTCTTCCAAGCTGTGCACATAACGTTTGTGAGCGGTGTTTGCAGAACATGGTTCGTAGAAACAGTATTACGATTTCATGTCCTCAGTGTCGAGAAGAATCGTTTCTTCCCCCCCTAGGGGTGTCGGCCTTCCCCACAAACCATCTTTTGCTGCGTCTGATCGATAACACTCCCGCAAGGAAAGAGAAAAAAGCTGTTACTGAAGCCTTGAGATTTTGTAAAGAGCGGGTAGAGGCAGCAGAAAAAGCAGTCAAGGATATGGAAGATTGTTACGATAAAGCGACCGAGCAGAGCCAAGCTATGATATGTGAGATCAACACAATGGCTGATAATATTATTCAGTTCATAAATGATAAAAGGAAAATTCTGCTTTCTCAGCTTGACGATTTTATGACTGAAAACTACGACACTGACTCCCTTCGAAAACAGAGGGAAGACATGATCGATTTATTTCAAAAAGCGAGAAGCTCCATCCAGCAAGCAAATGAAATTCTCAGTGGGGATGACATTGAAAAGATTTTAAAGTTCGGAGATGTGTTAGAGGAGCAGTTAAAAGAAATAAGCTCAACTTTGGATACAAGAACTCTTGAAGCTAGGAAGCTATCTAGCCAAGCAGAAATATACTACAATCATTTTCAGGTGTTAGAATTAGATGAGAAATGCGTTGAAATGCTCGGGACATTGACAATGTCTGTTACAAAATACATCCACGCTGGAGCCAGTGCTGGATTGATTGACTATGGCACTTGCGGAGAAGTAACAAAGACGATCGAAACTGAATTCTTTACTTTTGCCTTTGCGGTGTCCAGTGTATCAGGTGAGATTGCGGCACTCGATGAAGAGGAAAGGCATGTACATGTCTTCTCTTCACAATTAGACTACCTTACATCATTCCGTATTAGATACGGTGACTTGTGGGACATAACATTTTCCAAAGATGAAGAAATAATTGTTGTGAACCGAGAATGTAATCGCCTTCTTCACTACGACAAAGAAGGTACATTTATCAAAAAATATGTCAAAGCACCAAATGACTCTGTGAAGTTTACAAGGATTTCAACAGATGGTAGTGGCCGCCTGTTGGTGACCTCAAGTCCTCGAGACTGCTGCGATGAGCCTGAAGATGAAGTGCAATCTTGTATTCTGGTCTACAGCCCTGATAGAAGATTTCTATTTAGTTTTGGCAAAGATAAACTGGCTTGCCCTCAAGATGTTGTTTATCACCATGGGAAGTTCTTTGTGACTGATGGTGATCTTGAATGCATCATGGTCTTTGACAGTAATGGTAAATTTCTCCTTGATTTTGGAAACAGGGATCTCTTAGACCCAGTTGGCATAACTGCTGATGTAATCAACAATGTAATTCTAGTTTGTGACTGTAGTGGTAATTCAATTGTGGCCTTTAAACCAGATGGGGAAATGATTTCAAGAATTGAAACTGCTGAAGAGCCAGCACATGTTGTGCTTTCTGCTTGTGGGGCAAGCTTAGTGGTGTGCTTTAATAAATCCCTTTTTTTCCAAATTCTTTCTCACAAAAAGAATGAGCAAACTGCATAGGAAAATGCAGAGTAATATAGTATACCCTGTTTCTCAGACATTCTGAGATTTCTTTTTTCAGATCAAGTAAAGTTTGTGCTGTGAAAAGTATTTTGCCACAAAGAAGGATTGAGTTGGTAGAGACAAACATTTTTTTACTATGGAAATTTGAATCTCCAATAAGTGCTCAAAGTGAGCAGATTTTATTGTAGAGCCATGTGACTCAGTTAAAGGCAAATGACATTATTGTCATAGTATCCATCATTTGTTTGTTCGTCTGTGTTATTTGACTGGAAAAGTTATTTCCTTCTTTAGAACTTCATCTTACAAGGGAAGAAAAGTAAGAGTCACTATAAATTTCAAAATAAACTTAGGAAGAAATTGTATTTATTGTTTTGCCATATTTAAAGTTTTCAGGATAACTGGGAACTGGAGGACAAGTTTATGGGCTTTATCCTGAACCATTTTACTCTCAAGATCTGTTTTGTGATTCTCCCTTCTAGCTGCTACACATTTCCTTGTAACTTAGTCAGGGAAATTTGTGTTAGATTAAGATAACAACTTTAACCTGCTAAATTTGAGTATTCTCATCACTTGTTTTCTAGATAATGTATGGATATTACAGAGAGAAGTTACTTGTTAATCACCTCCAGGAATTAAAGAGTGAAATCTTTGGTTAATTATTAGGATGAACATGCAACCTCATGGTACAACTTCAATGCATTAGTCTTGAGGAGAAATGAAAATTAACCAGAGTATGGTGTCAGAATATAACAACAGATTATCTTCACTTATTTTTAGATTAGTTTAGATAATCTATTAAAAGAGGAAATGGTTGTCTGCTAATCAGATCTTGGGAGTTTGAAGAAATTCAAAAAGGGTGGAAAGATAATTTTAGAAGAATTATTCTTACAAAGTACTCTGTATATCGATATTTAAAATTGCATGGACTCATTGCATCAGATTATAGACAAGGTTTCCATTAACAAGACAATCTTTGTCTAAGAATTAAAGTATTAAATCCTTTAGCCTGATTATTTTGCATCATTTTTGAGAACCACTCCCCTACCCCCACCCCTCTCCTCATTGTTGACCGTCCACCGTCCCCTTGGTAAAAATTTCTTTCTCTTCCCAGCCTTCCACTGCCATTAAAATCAAAGGTGGCGGCCGTAAATTAACGAGCACTCGCTCGCCAAAATTACGCCTGCTCTGTTGGGTAGATGAGCTCAGAAAAAGGACGCCGTGATGAGTGATTGTCGGCCATCAAAACGTCAAGGTTATTTTGCCTGTTATCACAAGTTAATAACAAAATTCCTAGCAAATATTTTACGAAAAAACTGTCTCAGCCAGAATTCCCATCTATTCGTAATTTTACCAACCAGCTCAAATAAGACTGAGAAGCCGATATTTTGAATCAGTGTCAGTATCTGAGCAACTGCACACCGACCCCTCCCCTATTCCAACATTTTCTCTAACTTGACAACAATTGATCGTTGTTGTGTTAGAGAAGTATTTGGTGAGCATTTGCGCAGATACCGACGTGGATCCGATATTTTCACGACCGTCTTCTTCGAGTACTTAATGCATGCATGTCACGAGAAGCACAACGAGACTTATTATACATAAAACAGTCGCTTTTTTACGTTTTCGAGAAAGCAGTTATCAATTATATGTTAAAGAGCTACTTGGGTGAGTCCACCAGATGTGGTTGTTGAACTTGGTGACTTATTGAAGGGCAATCGTTTCGTAATTTTTTTTTCAACCGTGTTAGTGCTCACCTTTTTTTTTTTTCCTTTTTTTCACCCCTTTGTTAGTTCAAAGATTTTGGATAGAATTACGAACGTGATCTTAAAATTCCTCCCAAAACCATTAAGAAGATAGGAAAGGGCAGGTCGTTATCCGGTTAACTAACAAAGAGAAATTTTTAGCTAAATTTATTTTTAACTTCTCTCCAGGCAAAGATTTCTTGAATCTTCTGTGAACTTACTTCTTGTAGGGAACCTTGAAAGGGCCAGAGTATCAGAGAGATCGAAGTGGTTGAGGGAAAATTGTAGGTTGGCCGGATCACTGTTACATAGCATTAAAGCAAGATATTTTCGCTATTACTTTCGCGGATTAGTTAATTATATTTAGATCACAAAGTTTCGGATATTAGGTTATGGCAACCACAGGTGGGCTACGTGGAACGGTGTTTAAACGGTGAGTGCAGATTCATTTTCAATTTTAAAAATCGTAGGCATTATATTAACGAATCCTGATACATTTACAGAAACATTTTTTATTATTACCTGGGATTCGGCAGGAAAGATGAAAACTGGAACTTTAGGGCTGCAATTGAATTGGCATAAAAAGATTCGTTTTCGAAGCTTGTGGTCATCTAACCCCGGCTTCCGGTAAGAGTGCTGATACGTTTAAAGTTTAGAATTTCTTGTGATTGTCATTAGGGATTCGAAATCTTGAGTAACGGTAGTATAGAAAGAGTTGTGTGTTCTGTCAGGTTGCTGAACCTAGCCTGTCGACCAAAGCTTAGGCTCCCTTTTCTAACCAACCTTCGCGCCTAGCTTTGTCTCGACGTTGAGGCAGGGATGGATCTTTCATCAGCTGTACTGAATATTTTTTGTTTTGTTTTTTCTTAAGAAATGTGATAATCACATCTTTTATCAAATTACCTCGGATTCAGAAACTCTCTTGATTTAAATCTAGAGGTCATCAATGCTTAAATTTTCCGTTCGTGTGCAAAAATTCCGAACTACCATCTCAGTATTTAACGTTTTTACACTAACAGGCTGACGGTTTAAAAAAATCAAATTTATTTTGACTGATATGTGAAAGAACAAGTCACTCACGGATCATCCATACCTTTGGACACGATTCACGTTTTACCACCTGCCGTCAAATTCTAAATTTTTTTTTGACCACTAGTTAGAAAACTAAGAGAAACACGGTGATAAGAGAAAACTTTCGAGTAGACGAACAGTGCGTGAACAACTTGTAGGGCAGACAAAGTTGGGTTGTAGTTGTTTGATGAGGAGAAAGAACTAAGTAGAACAGGCTATCTTGAGAAGAAAAATAAATTGGAAAACTGAGAAGAAAAAGGAAGTCCCAGGAGGAAGCGTACGGAAAGGAGTGTACAAGACTCTTCAAAAGTTGAAGGCTCGTGATAAAAGCTGGAAGATAAGCATTTCGCATTTGATAAGTCTTATTGAAAGCACGGGTTACGGACTAATTGATCGTTCCCTAAATATCACGCGTCACGCTCTAACTCTGCGCTGCCCTCACGCTCTCTCTCCCAAAGGACCGCTTTTCGGCATAAATAAATTTTGACAGGAAGACTATTGTGCTGCTTTGTCAGAACTTATTCACGCTCTTTTAAACAAAACGTTGATAAATTGGTTTTTATACGCATTTCAATAACTAGCTTGAAAACTGTCTCAATCCTCTTAAATCAAACAAAAATAAGCTGATCCGAGGTGTCAGCCAGTGCAAATGGAGTCGGCGCTCTGTACATCCGTTGTTGACCTTCTTACTGAATGAGCTGTGCTTTGCACACAATATAATCTATAGAAATTTGAATAACGAGCAGACTAGTACCGCCGAAGGGCAAATACGCACATTATGGTGTCAACCATAATTAGCTTTCAATTTCAACTTTAGCCAAGGTAAATATTTTACCCGAACTTCTGTTCTTTGTAAAATTGTTACCAGGTCTTCTCGAGAGTAAAAGACAAAGAACGCTGTCATAGGAAAGTGCTGGATTCTCGCTGCCCACAAGTTGACAAACAGAGCTTTACAAACTCGCAGTCATGTAAATATGACTCATGGCTCTTCTGTTTACTCCCACGCCTTGATTTCCGAGATAATTTCTCACCGAAGCGGAAATCCACAAGCCCTTGTAGCGCAAACAGCCAGCCACGAATATTCCAAAGCGACTGAGCGTATCTCGGCTTGCCCGTACATTGACTGCGATACTAAAGTGCGGTAATCTGTTTGTTTGATTGGACACTTCTCTTTAGATCTGGTTTGTAATAACAGTATTAGAGACACTGCTTCACTTGAGACCTTTGTTTTGGTGTAACAAAGCGATTTCCAATGAAGCCTACGATGGTTTTGACTGACGAAGACATCCAACGAATTAGAGAGTCTTTGGCTAAGACACTCACACCTCGTCATAAAATTGTTATCGCCCCATGCTTGGCTGAGGTACTAGTTTACAAGATTCGGCTCAGCATTCTACGACGACCAACTAAAGAGAAATGGAGTACTGTCGGCCGAGGAGTAATTGCTTTAATCTACAATACCGACAGCCTTGGCCAAAGGATTGAAGTCTGTTTGACCTCCCTGAAAACACGCGCAGTTGTGTGGAAAGAGACGGTAGTTGCAGACTTAACAAGGATCGAGTCACCTCAGCCAACTTTTCACACTTTTAATAGTACTAAAAACTTTAATGAAAAGGCCGGGATTCGCTACGAAAATGAAACAATTGCGAGACTTGTTCTTCGGGCTCTGAGCGTGTTTTCTTCTCAATCAAAATCGCTCAGTAAAGATGCATCAAAAGTATCTGGACATAAGCCGGCTTCAAGGTCACACTCGTTCAATGTCGCCCCGAGACCAAGGCATCCTCGCGCTCACGAATCTGCTTTTGAAAGGTGTACAGTTGCCTTATCGAATATTCAGATACAGCAAGTGTTCAGCACCGAAGGACGACAATTAGCCGAACGACAAACAGCGACACTGTTTCAAGGAAAGACTGCGTCGCAAGAAAACAATCGACGTCTCGTCTCTATAACTGAGGGGTGCGAGAAAACCATGAACGACATCAGTCGCTTTGAAAACCCATCCAACAAACTTTTCACCTGCCAACCGCGGCCCGTACACCGCAGTTTAAGTTTGGTTAGGCGATGTACAGAACCTGTGTTTAAGAAAAGAGACTTGATGGTCACCGATTTATGTACAACCGAACTTTAAATAAGTTGAAATCCCTTAGGAAAAATAGAAACGCTAAATATGAACGACAGAAATTTTAAACGCTGCCATGAAATATGTTGTGACGGTACTGATGTAAGTTCAAGAGCTTTGATTTGTTAAGGAGTACATTGCGTTGTCGACGGCGTGAAATTTAATATTCAAAATATGATCATGTTAAACTCTGCGTGAATGGAAACCTAGAAGACTTCATAATGCAGAAAAGATTAACTGAGCAATTAAGAAAGGATTTATAATATCTACAGAAAGATTAGATCAGTTTCAGATTGTGTACAGAAATTCTTTCCTCAAGTTAATTTATTGAGAAAAATAAAGCTGCTGGTATTTAATTCTCAGACGTGTCTCCTTAGTGTAGTCGAGCTAATATTGGACTCAACACTGCGTAAAATCACAGACTTTAAACAGACCAATTCTGTATTGATGAATAATTACCTCTAATTAGTCATTTATTTACAAGTCAAAAGATACCGTAAACAGATTTCAACAGGTTCTAACCACTGGGAATCTTATCCCGACATCCCAATTTCGAATCCGGTTTCATAAAATGTAATTTTCCTCTCGTAAAATTTTCCTGGGATAAATTGCATGCATTTATTCGCAGGAAGTTTCTACATAATTACGTCGCCCCAAACCTCAGTACTTCATCAGTGACACATGTCCGGTGCCGGCTTCCAACACAATAAAATGTGGTCACCAGTGGGTGGCTTTCCTTATAGGCTATCATTGTGGTAAGTGATGACTTAGCTTTGGCATGTGAAAGATAAACTTTGAGGTCAAATCAACCGTGGGCAATTCACGATTCCTCTTCGAAAACAGTACTGCAGTTTTCGACGAGATTTTGGGTAATAATAAATGTCGAAGGACTTAAACAGTCTGAGAAAATTCAAGTTCGAGTTTCGTAATATATCGGACCAAGTGCTGTGGTAAGGAGAGTACTTAGGGGACACTCGACCTGGATGGGAAATGAGCTGATAAGGAAACCTTTGTATTAAATAGTTGCTGATTAAGTAACTTATATAGAATAACCTCGGAAACATTAAAATTCAACAAAACACCTTGGTTAACGACAGGTTTGTCAAGACTCTCGTCAAAATTCTTTACACGTTCATTATCAAAATGATTCAAGCGCTTCATCTTCAGTGAACTATTTTTCTGTTTGTGTATCGTTTCCGTTTGAGTAAAATGTCGACACGAACCATTTTAGCTATATCAACACCGGATGCTTTTACTGAAAGACGAACAACATTGTGAACTGACTCAGATTTGGCTAGTTTCAATGATCTCCAGTCAAATACTCACTTTAACTTAGAGGGATCGGAAATGAAATTCACTGAACAAGAGACTGAAAAATATCGACGATAGCCACAAGCTTTCGGGACGGCGAGACCAGGAACCCAGGAGGTGTGAAGAGACGAGAGAAGGCGCAAGAAATAACAAACAGCTAAACAAGCAAACAACAGACGACATTGCAAAATAAAGAAAAGAAAGTTACCCGATTTTTACCAAAATCAAATAGCGAAGCTGATCAGAACAGTATTTACTTTGTGAAATTTACCTGATTTACGCCAATACTGCCACGAGACATGACACTTGATCAGGCGTTGTTCGGTCAAATTACCTGACAGCACAAATTTCCGGCTCACATAAAACTTGTAAACTTTTTGCATTTACTTGTTTACGGCATGTCATCCGTCCTATCAGTAAGGAGTTCCGGACGGTAAAAAAATAAGCGAAATGTATCAAAATATTCTTCGTCAAAGAGCAGATTTGTGGTTATTAGAGAACGTAAAGATTGGCAACTTTCCATTCAGTGATGCAGCAGAATTTTCCTCTGTGATGCCATCCGTCTTTTTTTCATTTAGTTGTCACAGGAACAAAATCTTATTTCCGCAACTGCGCATGAAACATAAAAATGGTAAAAATTCGAATAAAGAATATGTGATGGATGATAAACACAATACGCCTTTCATTTAGCTCGAAAAATTCTCGTTTATTTATTCAAGGACACTACCTATCACACGAAGCTCACAGTTTTCCTAATTACCGAGATTGAGGTACCAATCAGAAATTCAAGCCGTGAAATACTTGCTAGAGAAGCTTTTAAAGTTAATTTCAGATGAATACGCAACAAATGATCAAGCCTCGAAATGCACAATCATTTTGAAATGATGTGTGATTGATAAGAGTACAAGAATCTACTTGTAGTGTCCAGTCGCCCTCTGTAATTTGATCTATGCTTTCGTGATTGCTTGCCGCCAGTCCTCTCTAACATAATCCCATCCTAGCCCCGTTGATATCTCTTTTTAAAACATTTACAGAGCCATGCCATAACACCTGGGATGATTTACGCTATCCGGCTTACGGGAATTCAGATCCACTTTTCGTCTCTCTGGAGAGAAGCTAAAGTTACGTTTTGTGATATGATTAGTTAAATTGCAAGTGGAGCAACTACTTGGTTCATTTTCTTTTCCATTCCTTTCATTTACGTTGTATGCAAGGAGGAATGACCCTCTATGATCCTCTGGTATGTCATACATTTCTGCCCCTTTAATAAAATCCTCCTGATTTATTTCATTTTGGAAAAAAATTTTTTTATCTCTTTTTCTCCTGATTTTACCCATCTGCGATCCTCGTAACCTTTCGTTGTCCTGTCTGGGGACTCACAACTCAGGCGATTGTACCGGAAGTTCACCGCACCCAGTCACATCCGTCGAAAGCGAAAAAGGCCGTGACGTCATACTCCTGTGACTAAGCTTCTTCATTTGTACTCTATTGTAAATGAATGTTCTCCGTAAAGAGGGTTTCTTCAGTTGTAGCGACAGAAAGTAACGGAGAATTTGTCACAAGGGCGCTCTCTCACTCAAAATGGCGCATTATCAAGTGACAACTTTGAGGTGCTACTAATTTTTCGGTTGATGTCAGTCGGAGGTGTGCACTGCCTACAGTGTCTGTATTTTAAATTGAACTGTTTTTAATTTGAAGTCTCCGTCGGTCACGTCTTGTTGGAATTCGCTGTTTTCGATCAGTCATGTCCATGAGGACGACGCTTAGTGACAATGCCTTGAGCGAACGTTTATCGGACAAAGATATTTTCAAGATCAAACTCTCGTTATCTTGTTTATCGAACCGCGTTGTGGTGTGCGGAACAACAGCAAGCCTTTATCTTTGGCAACCGCCAAGCATCGATCGTCCTTCGAATCAATGGACCCTTGAGCGAAGTGGAGTGCCTGTGTTAGTCATCAGCACTGGAGACTGTGGGGCGAGGAATCCTAAAGGAGTGCATGTGAGTTTAGTAGAGAGAGATAGCGGCTTTGCGACTTGGAAAGAAACCCTCACTTCGAACTCTAACTACCACGAACAACAAAAGAACTTTCATACGTTGATGCTCTCTAATGGGGACGGGTCCATGGCGGGGTTTCGCTTTAATTGTGAGGAATCTGCCAATGTTTTCTTAAAAGAGGTCGAAGCTGCAGTGCAAGAAATCCTGTCGTCTGTTTCGGCTCCGGAACTGAATAAACTTCCCACGACTACAAACAGGGAACGTTTAAAAAAGTTCCGCAAGCTAAAAAAAGTTGAGATATCAACGCCATGTCTGTTTAGCCATGTTACAAGTATAACGTCGGCCACACAAATCGGCGAAGGAGAAAAATCCAAAAGTAAAAAGGACAAAGACAAAGGAAAGACCTTGAACGGAGAACTCAGCAGACCCGCTCACATTAGAAGAGCTTTTAGTATGTCGAAGAGAAGGTAGTGCGAAGATATCTTTGACTAGGTTTGACCTGTTTTGCATTCGCTGCCAGTCAAGATACCACGGCATATCTTGGATTGAGAGGCTGGAGGAATTTAAATATTCGCCCCATCTTTGCTGCGTGTGACCAGCCAGTTTTATATAGATTAATATATAGAAGTAAACATCGTCATATATTTTAGAGCGTCAATTTGATGACTGGTTTATGTATTTGTGAGAAATAATGTCACTACTTTGATCAAGTTGTTTTGTTTAAAAATCGATTTATAAGTTGTCTATCGCGACAACTTATAAATAAGTCATCTTCCGCGCCAGCGGCAAAGCTATTAATTCGTCACACGACAGCGTCAAATGTATGCATCGCTCTTCAAAATCTTTGGTGTATGCGGTTTCCTCGAAGAGGGTAATGGGTCGCGACTGAATAAATATCGTCTTTGGTCCAATATTTTGTAAACACAATTCACTTTTCTGTGGAATGCATTTTTAAGAGTTGTAGGTACTTATCTACAGACTAGGCTGTTGACCTAAAGAATAGTTGTATCCGTAAATGGCATTAGCGTTTCTTTCAATCAATGCTGTAATTCTCTGAGGAATGTTTCCAAACAACAGAGTTAAAATGCTCATGCGGGAGAGAGGTAGTTTTGATATGTAAATCAGCAGATTTTCTTGTGACTGAGGGGTTTAAATTTAACTTTGCCTTTTGGACTATGAACGGTATGGTGCCACGGGCATTAGGGACAAGTTGAGGTCTGTAGGCTTTTCTCCAACATTCTTAATTAGGCATATCTGGAGAATGTCTGCACTTGCCATGTGAATTCAGACATGTTATCTCTATAGATTTCTTTACAAATCCTTGGCAACCTTCCCAGACTGCTGAGAGAAAATCATGGTATACTGATCTCATTTACAAGCCTTTTGCAAGCATATAAGTAGTTTGAATAAAGGGATGCTTGAATGACTGCATGTTGAGATGTTGAATTTTGAGAAGAAAATCTGGCAGAGCAGTTTTTTGTCATCAAACACCATCTGGCAGATCACCAAGGGTCATGATAAACAGCTATAACCTATTTCCTTTTTTACAGGATGTTGCCCAGAGTGGTATAGTGGTTTAGGATGCAACTGCAGGTCATTCAAGGTTATCAGCCATTTAGAATGAAGCAATCTTAACTTAATTTTATTTAATTTTTAGCAACTGAAAAGTTTGACCGAAATTGGTGGATAGGCACCTTAGTTATAGTCATGTGATAAAGTATTGACTGAACCTACCATCCTTCTGGGTCCTGATATATAATATTTAGATTGTCAAAACAATCTTAAAAACAATACCAGGGTGGGAAATTTTTAAGTCCATGTATCAATTTTGCAATCAAGACACAATTACCTTACATGCAACACTGATGGAGTGTTGCCCTCTTGAAGATTTCAGCTACCACTGAAAAGAAGGATTGGGACCACAGTGATTTTTGTAGAAATGCAGTTCTTAAAGGAACAATTCTCATTTACAGGATGAGATACAAGATCATTTTTAGGGTGCATTGATGATTGAATTATGAGATAAAGCTGTTTCTTAGAATGCAGAGTTGTTGCCCAAGATGTTGAACCGAGCAGAACTTGGCTCATGAGCATGCAAAACCTAGGTTGATCTTGAATTTGACAGGTAGTTATTTATAGCCCTTAATAACAGGAAGTAAGTGACTATTTTTACTATTTATGTATCAAATGCCACAGTGATTCTTGTAGTAGAAAATTTTGAAAAAGAAAAAACATAAAAACCAAACAAAACACAACAAAATAAATAAAAGTAATGGATGATGAAGCCAAGAAATAGTGAAAGAGTTCAATTTTCTCATCACCCAAACAGAGGAAAAAGAAAAAAAGAGGAAAAAAAGGAATGAAAACCTTTCCACGCAACAACCGAAATTTACCCAGGGTGCCTCTACCGCACAAATCTATTTTATTTTGATCGGGGTAGTGGTGGTGGTGGTGGAGGGGAGGCACGGGTGGGACACATGTTTCGTCGCCATTAAGTATCGATGAGCAAAATGGCGGACGCAACTGATGCAGGGGATAGCTGCGCGGCATTTATTCTTCTAACCCTTGTCAGACAGTGAGTAGTTAACTTCTCTATCATAACCTTTGTTTGAACTGAAATAAGCAAACAAAAATTGTAGTTAGTGGAGTTGACCGTCTGAAAGTGCTTTTCATCCTAGGACAGCTCGATCGGACGTCTGTTTTTCTCTTTCACATGATTTTAAGGCATAAAATTTATGGGACATGTAGCTGCATTAAAAACCCTTTAAGAGGGAAATACGCTTCGCATACAATCATCGTCTGAACATTTTGTTTTTAATTAGATGTTACTGTGACGTGTCGTAATCCAACAAACATGGCTGAACTTTGTGATGATTTATAGTTCTTTGCAATTTGCTCGGTTTTTGTCTGGTTAAAAAATGTTGTTTTCAGGGTTTTGTGGAGGAAATAAGTAACCTTCTTTCGAACTTCCTTACTTCTTTAAAATTTTATTTATTTACTATAGAGCCTCGAAAATGAACTGATTGGGATAATGATTACCAGAGGGACAGAACCGAGATTTGATATAGATGAGCAATGTAATTTAACATGATAAACACTACATTATATGTTATTGTCTGATTCTTTATACTCTGAAATTTTTTTTGTAGTGGTGAAACTCCACAAAACAAGGCAAACATCATTCAAGGTGAAAACTTGCTGAATGTCTGTGATTGTAAATCCTACAAATAGTTACTTTGATTAAAAACAATAACCTGATTGGCTGTTTTTTTTGTTGTCAAACTTGAAAGGTTCCCTTCATCAAACTATTTTGAACATTTTTCTTACAGAGAGAAACAGAAGCCTCCATTTGGTATAAAATTGTTCTTGGATAGCTGTCAATTCTGACATCTGCTACAAGAAGCAAACAGTTTTAAATTTCAAGAGTGTATCTCTCCTTTGAGCTTTGATGAAATGTTACGTCTAAGATTAAATGTATAAGCATTAGTTTCATTTGGTTGGAGGTCATAGCTTTTGCCATCCATTACTTTTTTTTTTACAAGAGTTAGACCAGGAGTTTATGAAATTCTTAGCATTAAAATGTTTACTGCATTGAATGTTAACTTTATGGTGATGACTGAAATGGTGTTATAAATGAGCAAGACTTCTTCTTTTGCAACGGCACTAAAGGGCTCTGCCATTCTTAATTAGATGTAAATGAAGACTTTCTTTACAAATCATCTGTGATATCTGAAAACTGGGAATGTTACTTGGATATTACCCTGTTTTAGGTGTTGGATATTCAGTCTTGAATGCATTAAGACCAGTCATGGTTGAGAGAAAATATTTTATTTGTGGTTGATAAGTTTCAGTTCTCATTGTGACAAATCTGGACTGGTTGAGCTATAATTTCATTAGTGTTGATGACAAGTTGACTTAATCATTTTGCAGGGCAGACAGATACTTTGCTCTCAGATGAAGGTATAAAACAAGCCCAACTTGCTGGAAACAAGTTAAATGATGAAGTTTTCTCTCACATTTACTCAAGTGATTTGAAAAGAGCTCGAAAGGTATGTCAAACTATTTTTTCCTTGTTGTGGAAGTGGTCATGCAGCAGTAGAGAGTGGATGAAAAGTTTATGAAAATTACCACTGTTCCTGTGGAAATTTTTTCTTGTTGAAAGCTTAAGAAGGATTTATCTGGTTCCAGAGAAGTACCTCATTTTCCTAGTTGTTATTTTCAATTAGTCAGTTGTTTTTGTTGTTATCTGACCTGGTGGGTGAATGTTAGTTTTATATCCTAGCTGACTGGTAAATATAATTTCTTTTTGCATCTTTCAGACTGCAGAGGAGATTATCAATCAAAATAATTGCTGCTCTCAAATGAAGATTGTAGAGGATTCTCGTCTGCGAGAGAGAGTGAGAATTGAATATTAAATTTGTACATACCATCTTCTTGTTTCACCCTCTCAGAGTCTGCCCTTGGTTTGTTTGTCCTTTGATAAATTGTTTCCTATATTGATTGAAAATAGTTCATCGTGATAACATAGTAAGTAGTCATCGAGAAATAGATTCATTGTAGTTAAACTGCTTACAGTCTCTTTTTTGTCTCAATTTGAAGTGAGCAAGTAGAAATAGACAAGAAATTATTTATGAAAAACATTTTACAATAATTTTTTTTCTATTTCTGTTCCCAGGGTTATGGTGTAGCAGAAGGAGTATCCAACCAGAGGTTTAAACAAATGGCAGCAGAGAACAATATGAAGACAAACATATTTACACCAAAGGGGGGAGAAACAGTTGCTGAACTCAAAGAAAGAGCAACAAAGTTTTTGAACTCCATAATACATGAAATTGGAACTTCACACTGTAGTGACTCTAGCAGTTCCATTCAGAATGACATTTGTGTCAATGATAGAATCATTGATGAGCCACAGACCTCAAAATGTGTCACACAAAAACAAGAAAAGATGTCACAGCTAGCTAATATTCTGGCTGTTTCTCATGGTGGACTCATAAGGCAGCTTCTGCTCCACTGTATGGATGATTTACCCTCAAAGTTTCCTCCAGGATCCAAAAGGAGAATTTCATTTTCTTCTCCAAACACTGGCCTATCAAAGTTGAAAATATATTTGAAAAAGGAAACAAAATTACCAGAGTTTGTTGAGTGCTTTTATTTATACAATGCAGAACATCTTAGCTAAAAAAAGTTAAATACAAAACAAGAATTTCCCAAATGATTGTCTCCAGGTGATGTTCCTGGAGGTGTTTTGTTTTTTTTTTTAATTCCAGTCTGGTATTTAAAACGATTTTGCAATATTTTTTGAGAGTAATTTAATGAACATTATAGTTGGGGTTAGATCTCTCTATACCACTGTATCATAGGCCATAGAATGACCTATGGACGAATGGTTGAATAAATATTTTTTTACCAAAAATGAGTGATCAAGTTCAAGATTGACTGCTTATTGTACGAAATGCTTCATATAAGAACTTTAAAGCCAAACCTGAACGTGCAATCGGACTCTATTGGTGCGAAAGTATTTGTATAATCTTCGCACCTATTATGTTAATTTTTCGCGCCACATCGCTTAAATACTGTTATTTGCATGTTTTAAACTTTTACCTTGATAATGGAGTCATGACTACTCTGAAACGTCGGATTTTATCGTTCGTTTTTACCGTTTTATCTTTTAAGAAATCTCTTTTAATACGAAGTTCAAGATTGACAGTAAATTTCTTTTGCTTTACTCATTTTACCATACACCTGGATGAATTGTCCTGAACCTTTCAATGACAAAATTGAATGCCTTAATGTCAAATTTTTGCTATCTATGGTGAATTGGTCATTCCATTACACCTCCAAGGGAATTGTCTTATTTTGATCTGCATTTCTATTTGAAGAAGTGGTCTGAAGTTTTCCCTTCATTCCTCTTGTAGAAAACTCCACTTTTCCTTTCCCTCAAAAAATCATGTACATGAACTCTAGTTAGCTTCTAGGGAACTTGAACTCTAGATAGCTTCATTAACAACATGGAACTTTGTCACAGTACAGAGTAACAGTTGAATGTTAATCGTTAACAAACATTGTGCAATTTTACAAACCTCTATGAAGTGGACACTTGGGAAGGTCCCAAGGGTGTCCACTTATAGAGGTTTCACTATATTAACAAAAAGCAAATTGTACATTTTATTTTAACCCTCTACACCCTAACATCAGTAAGCATTTTCCTTATACTTTTGTCCAAACATTTCCTGTGATGAACAGGTGAGGATAATTTGTTAAACAATCAAGCTTATTTAAGTAGCCATCATTTCTGTTATTCTTATGACCAAAATGTTTGATTAAGGATGATATGGTAAAGAGAAATTAGATGCCAGTCACGCTTTGGGGTCAAAGGGCCATAAAAAGACAAGAATTTAAAGCCAGGTATTGCATCAGAGATTTACTCAAAGCTTCATGAGATTCTAGATTAAGTTTCTTCTTTTGTGTACCGGTACTCTGTATTTTTGTTAACTTGCTCCTTTTTGTAATTTCTGTACTCTTTTTGTGTGTTATCCATGTTGTAATAAGAATAAAAATAATGATTGTAATAATAAATTTTAATAACTACAGAAGCTCTGACTTTCTTTTAGCAATGAAGGCTGTGGTAAGTCTACATGGTATAAACAGCATATCTTCTGTTTGAACACCATAAAAACACATGGAATGAAAAAGCTTCTTGAAAGAATCTTTTAATGTCCAATATATATATTTAAGCTGTATAGTACCCTATAATACATAAATTTGTTGACAATAACAAAACTGATCCAAGCATAATTACTGAAAACTGCCTCTAAACTACTTTAGTTTATCTATATAATAATATTTTTGCTTTGTTTGGAAACATATACCATTTTTAAAGAATTTCCTCTATCACCACAGTACAAAAATATGGTGCACCTTTCAAGGAATTTTCTAAGCCAGTTGCCAGTTTTTCTTCCCTAGCAACACCTAAGTTAAAAATTAGAATAAAACAGGTTTTCTTTTTTTTCTAAGAATGATATTCATTAGACAGTGTGGTCACATACCTAGTTCACATCACAATTACGATCACTTGTGCAAAGTTTTGCTTTCTTACTTATGTTTGATGCATGCTAAGTGTTTGCCTAATAAATGTTCTAAGAACAGAACAAGAAGTGTATTGGACATTTCTAGTAACATGAATGTAGAGAGATAAGAAATTAAGTGAAAATATGTACCACTTTACACTTGAAAACTCCCCTAGTACTTAAGCTCCACAACTTGAAGCAATTTTATGCTCAGTACAGTTAAGCTGTACTGCTTTAGATACACATGTAAAAATGTCTAGTTTGAAAATACTAACTAGAAAAAGAGATTAATAGCCTACATCGTTTGAATGAGTACACTAGTAACAGTCTTTAAATGTCAGAACATTTATAAGTAATTACAAACCCCCTTAGTACAAAGAAATTCACCACTATGGTGCAGTTTAGCATCCACAAAAACAGGAAAAAAAAAAACATTCAGCCAGCGATTACAACTGCAAAACTTAACTTCAGCAATTCCCAGCAAATTAACATTCAATCAGTGGACAGCTAGGAGAACATGTAAGCTAATTTTAAGCAATTTAGAAGAAGAAGTGAAGAAAAAAATTGGAAAACTGACTAGAAAAAAAATTTTCTCATATCTTTCTCACAATCTGGATTCATTGCCAGCTTCAGATAACTCTTTCACTCCTTGGAGTAAACAATAAGTAATTTCTCCTCACATTCTCACTGCACTGTCAAGAAGAAAGATAGTAAGCACAAGGAAGAACAACAATGGGTGTCAGTTGGTTTAACTCAAAAGTAGAAATGTGTGGCAGACAGTGAAGGGATTTTATCACCAGACAAAAAAAAAAGTCCTATAACCTTTTACTCCCTGTCTCTTGAATTAAAAGGGTGGAGTAAATGGACAGTATTTACCTTTTTCTACTAAGATTAAGGCCAGAATGCTCTGCAGTCGTACATGTACAAATCATTCATGGATTTACCACACAATAGGCTATTTTATAGTTGTGTACTTAGTTGCCAAGCCTTTAATTTGGAGTGAGGCTGAAGGTGACCTTGTAGTGATAGAGACCAGTGTCTAGTTCATATGATAACAAAGTAATTTGCATCTGCAAAGCAGCAAGGTTTGTATCATAATAAGGTCAACCTTAGCCTCACTTCTGTTCAAAGGCTTGGCAACCAAGCACACAACTGTGAGATGGACTATTTTACTTGCCCTTTACGATATTAAAAGTATTTAATATCTCAGAGAATATAAAAGATTTTTGATGACTGGAACTTACAATTGGAGTAAAGCTGACAGTCATCTCAAATGTCTTGATTAAAAGTAATGATTTCTAGCTCCTATAACTCACAGCAAAATGCAATATCACAACCCAAAGCAATATCGATGTGCTTTAAAACAATTTTCCTTATCTTGCATGGATAGTTTTAGTCCTCCAAATGGCTGATGTTTTCTTTCATTTACATAATACAAGTTATTTAATATAAAGAAATTGAAAGAATAAATTTTACAAAGGAAAAAGATATACATATACATGTTCTAGAAAGCAGTTACTTTTAATATAATATTTTTTAGTCTTTAACTAGTCGGTAAATATGATGCTGAGCTCCATGTTCGCTAGTTGATACTTCAAACACATAGGCAAGGCAGAGTAAGGTTTCTTGTGTCTCCCTGTTTGATAATACCTACAAATGAATGATAAATAAATTAAATATGGCTGAATTGTTAGCAGCTTACCAACACCCTATAAGCAAGTCTAAAAAATTAGCAAGTTGGCTATAAGGGCTGTATCCTGACAGCCATTTGTTGATTACATTTACCCTTTAATCCCTAAGAGTGACTGGCATGAAATTTCTCCTTCCAAGATCACCCCTGAATAAAACATTAAGGTCATGAGAATATGGGACATGATCTACAACTAAAGAAGTTCTTGATTGTTAAACAAATTCTCCTTTTCGGAACCAAAACACGTGCAGAGAACAGAGAGAATATGCATACTGATGTTAAGGTGTAAAGAGTTGATTAACTCTTTACACCAGTAAACATCAGTATGCATATTCTAGCAAGTAGAATTTGATTAATTACCTGGTGCTTTATTAGTTAGTAATCATTTCCCTTATTCTTATGATCTTTGTGTGATTCAGGAATAATAATGTAAGGAGAAAATAGATGCTTGGCAATCTTAGGGGTCAAAATGGTTAAAAGTTTTGGTTTTGTTTCAAATTTGCATCCTCACATTCACCACAGTAACTGCAAACTCAGCCTGTCCACTCAACTAAACAAGTTGGACAATACAAAAAGACTGTACTGGCTTGGAAAGAGCCTGAGAACTAAAGTGGAATGCTTACTTGCCACAATTGACATCATGAAATGTAGCACAATCTTGCAACTTACACTACAGAGGTACTACAGGCAATTTCATTGTTGTGGTATGAAAAGTTGTACAAAGTATATATTCACTTAAGCCCACTGACATCAGTTCCCTTGTGACACTTTAACTTACTTGAAGAATCGTGAAGTTCTCCAACACACTGTTCATCATGTACTTTTCAGGCAACTGTTTAAGTTTGTGAACAAAATTGATCATGTATTCGCACATTGGGGACCTGTGAATGCGGTAAACAAACCGACTGTTTTCAAAGTGGCCAAATTCAGTCTGAAAGAAAGGAGAAAAAAAAAGTCCACATTCATGTTAGAAAGTACATGTATACACAGCTCAATTTTGGTTGCTATACCCAAAGTACATATATGTAACTAAAAAAGAGGAAAGATGAGGTCGCCGTCCAAAATATCTGTTTACTAGTATGATGGGTCTCTGAAATGCCAAGAGAAACTCAGCACAATATCTACATGAATGGGCTAAATCAGTCACCAATACTCTCACCACTAATTGTAATTTCTAACCTGCAAGATCAGTAGGCTTTGATTGATTGATCACTGATTATTTTTTGCATTTTGTCTCACCTCCACTTTCTCCACAACTTGCTTGCCAAAAGAACAAACTTTTGTGGAACATGTGATGGTCATATTTTCGTTTGACTCATAACTAGAATAAAAGCAAAGGCTTTTCATTAGTGACAATTTACCTTAATTAACTGTCAAGTTCAAATAAGTGGCTAAGTGACAAGTGGCAGTGTAACTTTATCCCATAAATTTGTAAGGATTTCTATGGATTACTTTTATAAATAATTTCCCACACACGTTATATTTTAAGGAAAGGAGTTCAGGCACTTTACAGGGTTATGTACAATTTCTTGCATATAATGAAGTATAAACCAAATAATCTATGGCCAAACTTCATTTGAAACAGTAATATGGGTAGTTCAGTGAGTGTAAAAACTTATCCAATAAACTGATTGTACTGTAATTTAAAAATAAGACACTCACGTGCTTGAAACACCATAAAATGCTCCAGCTTCATCATGTATGTTTGTATTCAGATCAGCCTAGGAAGGAAAATCAGAAAAACCCTTAATTTACACCCTAAAATCAGTAACGATATTCTTCATACTCTCCTCTATACATTTTCCTGATACAAACAAGGAGAATTCATTTTATGATCAAAGCTTCTCAAGTTGGTAATCCTTTTGTTTATTCTCATGATCTTAATAACCCTTTAACTCCCATGAGTGACCAAGACAGAATTTCTCCTTACTATATCAATAACACGTGAACCAGATTAGTGATGAGAATTGAAAAAAAATCAATTTGGGGATAATTAGCTGATCCAATACTGAATTCTCTGAAGAATTGTATGGTTGACAGTAAGGAGAATAACAAATTTGATCTAGGAGTTAAAGGGTTAAAGAATAATTAAGCAGTATTACTGTAAAGAGAAATTAGATGCTGGTCACTCTCAGGGTTAGAGGGTTAACAAGAAGTGTGTCTATAACCAAAACTAACAACCAAAGGAACATCAGGATCATACCTCATAACACAGAAAAATAATAATGACAGTCCTGCCTACCCAAAATTTCACCAAGAAAAATACTGCTTGGGGTCCCTTGTCATAAAGCTCTTTAAGGCCTCCTTTCTTCTCAGGAAACTTGTCATAAATCTGGCGAATGTCGACTGCCTTCAGTTCAACAAAAGAAGAAAAAAATAGTGATGTTACCACTTGTTGAAATTTTTTCACTGCCCCACTGAGACAAACTGCATGATAAAGCTGCTTGGTCACACATCCACAGATATTTTTGTGCAAACAAGCCCTAATTAAGAGTTCATAATGTTGGAAATTGTTGGCAATCCACTACAGTGGAATCTTAATTATCCAGATTTTTTTATTATCCCAACTTGCCTCTCTGGTCCTATTTTTTCATGAAAGTCAATCATTCACAAATGAGATCTGTAACAACTCTTTCCCATCAAACCAAGCAGATGCACTGAAACAATTTCAATAATGCAGCTTCAAAGAATTGAAGAATTAGCAAGGTGCACATGTAAGCATTCCAGGTCATAAAATGTAGTCCTTGTAAAATGATTTTGTAAATACTTTAACAAGTATTTATTTTGGGGCCATTTCATTTATGCACATTATTCAGCCCGGTCCCCCTAAGTCTGGATAATTGAGATTCCACAGTATAATAACAACCAATAAAATTGTATTCAATCCATGCATTCTAATTAAATGCTTTACCTCAAGGTGAGGGTCACCAAGATCTGTGTTTGGTCCCAAGTGAACAAACAAATGCTTGTGGTACTAAAGGAAAGGAATGAAGAGGAATTTAGTTTAAAATTCAAGCTTGACATTTGTTCAAAACTTCAATGTTTGAAAGCTGTTTTGTTTGTTTCCACTGCCACATTATCTTGCTTCCTGGACATTTCTTCAGTTACTTAGGATTTTGAAGTATGTGTAGCTGTTAACTTGTAAAGGACACTGCAGTCTATCCAATGCAACACACTACAGGCTGTGTGTATATCTTAAATTTGCAATTAATAGCTTAACATGTGTCTGGTGGAGATTCTAATTACCGACTCAGGTTCCATTCGCTGTTGTTCGAGAAATGCTGAGAAGTCCACCAGCCGCAGGGGCTAAAATCAAACAAAATTAAGTTAAGTAAAATCATGAAAGTCACAAAGTTAGAGGAGCTAAAAGGTTCTCCCTCTTTTTCTCACTGGTGACTAATACAAGTATCTATATTCCCCTTACAGTATCATTAATGAGTCAAACGCTCAGAACATGAAAATAAAAGAAATGATCCACAACTCAAGCAGTTCCTGATTGTTGAATGAGTTCACCTGGTCAGTGCCAGTTGGAATGTATAAAGAACAGTATGGAAAGTGTGCATAATGATGTTTAGTTATTAAGGGTTTTCATAACATGTAACTTTTGAATATCAAAATATAAAAATGATGTGAAAGACCTAGAAAGTCAAATCCAAATAGTAATAGTTAATAACTATTCACCAAAGTGGAGGTGTTTGGTGATGAATATTTACCAAGCTAGCCATCAACACTATGATAAACTGCTGTTTAGATGTGAGGTGGACAGCAAAGGTGGAAGGTGTGAGGTGGACAGCAAAGAATATTAAGACTATTATTTGGATATCTACCATTTATTATATACTTATAGTAATTGGCCAACATTGCTTATAATCAAAGTGTAAATCAACCTTTAGACAACACTGCTGCAGTAATAATAGGTGCACTTACTAGCTGCTGTTCAACAGATCTCTGAGGCCATGTTGAGCTGCCATGTGCAGCAAAAGTTGGTGGTGTAGAGGATACAGTTCCTCTGCTGTGTGTGACACTCCTCTGCAAAAAAAAAAATAAAAAAATAAAAAAAAAAATAAAAAAATAAAGACAATCAAATCCCACTCTTAATGTACTGGATGGAATGGGAAAGTAAAATGAAAGAATAGAATCTAAAATTATCCTACTCTTACAGGGTGAAAAGCATGTAACTTGTCTGGACAGCATCACCCCTGAACCAAACATTTAATTCATGAGAGTAAAGGAAATGACTATGAACTCAAGAAGCTCCTTATTGTTGAACAAATTCCCTTTGTAACTACCATAGGAAATGTCCAGATAAAAGTATGGAAAACACATATACTGCTGTGAGGATGTAAAGGGTTGATAGTAAAGGATGTAACCTTCATCTTGCTCTCACTCGGCTCTTAAAAAATTTCATGTTTTACCTTCAACCTGGCAAACAACAATCAACAGACATCCTTAAATCTCAGTCCATCCTGTTAAAATCGTTGTACAGAAAACTTACCATGTCTTCAGGAGTACTGACAACAGCTCCAGTGGGGCTTGCAACTGAAGCTGTGGACACAACACTACCAGGTACACTGGCTTGGACTCCTGGACTGCCATATGGAGCTTGTGAGGCATTGTTATAACTGCCTGGCACTGGCTGCCCTGCGCTAGATGGCCAGTATTGTTGCTAAAATAAACAAAAAACATGTATTTTGACCGGAAAAAGGAATGGCCCAAGAATCTACTTTAAGATTTAAAAGATGAAGTTATTTCAGAAAGACCTCTTCCAGTTCCCCGAAAATACTCCCAGTAAATTTGTCAATCTTCCAAATACCGGTAACCTTAATTGATTTAAGAGAGCAAAGACCACTCTAATCAGAGTGTTCGTAAATACTAAATCTTGACCTAGCTTTTCCGAAAGGGTCAGTCTGAGAAAAAAAATAGTAATTCAAAATTTTCAACTTAAGCTGGTTTATCTGATGACCTTAAAGACCATGCAACAGATAACAATACAATTTGAAGAGTTCAGTTTTAGAAACATGTAGTGTGAAAAGTTTTGAGATATCTATTAATTATAATTGTACTGGACATACTTGGTATCCTTGGCTTTCATTGTTAAATGCAGGCATTCCAGCTGCCGCCAGAGCCTTACTGTGAAGTACAGAGGCTGACACAATTTGTGCCGATGACATTGAGGCCATAGTCTGAAGAGCTTTGTCTCGCGCAGCCTGGTCCTACATTTGACATTGATAAAAAAATCATTAATCTTGGAATTAACTCCGAAAGCTAGAAATACCATTGAAAAAAAGTTTGTGATTAGGAAAACAATAACGATAAGATGAAATACAAAAGCTTAGAAAGGTTGAAGTTATTTCCTCTGGTGAAATACTATTATGGCTAATAATACAATAACACCATTTATCTCCGGAATCAATCACTTTATGTTGATTCTAAGGTTTCAACCAAACAGTACTATTCTACTTCAGGTGCTGAGGTCAACTGGTCCTTTTTTACTTTATAACAGGATGCTTGAAAGCGACTTTTGGTTTTCAACAACTGTAATTGCTGACTTGTAATTCTTTGTAATTGTTACTCTAAGTGTTATAATCTTACACCTACAGTATACACTTATGTACAAACCTTAATTTTTGCATGCACTTCTCTTGGTTTTCTCCTCGCTAACACCTGAATGTGACTTGAAACCTATCAAACACAAATAAAAAAAAATAAGCAGTGTAACTAACCTTAAGTTTGCCTTGAATCTCCCTTGCCTTTTTCCTTGCTAACACTTGAATGTGACTGGAAACCTATGTAAGAAAAAAATTTGAAAAATCTCAACTTCACCCAGTAAGCACCCAGCTTGAAAATATTGCCGCCTGAACCAATCAGAACTTTTGTCTGGTGCTAGATAAAAAAAAAGCCTCTTTTTTGGGATCATAGCTTTCATTGATTTTTTTTTTTCATAAAAAAGAATATCATAATTGGCACCACAAAAAAAAATGGAACAATCAAGCTGCAAGAGGTACCCCTTCTTCTGAATTTCTCACAGTATCACTAGATACAGGTGCATGCAAAAGGAAAACTGGCTGATGGAGAAAAACGTTTTGAAAAGTTACTATTACTGATGTGAACCAGCCAAGTTGAAGTCAAAGAGAAAAATATAACTTCAGTTTAAGAAATTTGTCAATATTCTTATTAATAGATTCATTCCCTACTTTGAGAGTCGAAACACTATCTTGATTGTAACTCCTAGATTTAAAATAGTTACCTGTTTCCTTGTTCTTGTTTTTCCAGTTCTCAGCTTGATGTATCGAGCAATCAACTCATTACGGCCTGCATTCAAAAACAGAAAAGAGCTCTTACTTGAATTCTACAATTTAGGAAGACAGGGATTACATAGGGAAGACTCATTATCAATCAATGTTTCTTTAGCTCATCCTTAATTAAAAGGAAAATTAGTGTGGTCGCACTGCCTTAAATTTAAATCAATATTTGAGAAGTCTTTAGGGTTAGCTGAATATTAGGAGACTTGGCACCCATTCCTCATATTATCAGTGTTTTCTAAATTACTACCTTGGTTTATCAGCCAAAACAGTTTCAGAGTAAGATTTTAGTATGCATGTACTTGTACCACCCACACTTTTGTTGAAGAGGCATTATCTTTCCTTGAATTGCACAATAATTATGAAAATAATAATTAAGTAAAGTGAGAATTTTGTTCAAAATTCAACATAACAGAACAAAATCAGTTGTTTTTAACTCTTGGTCTTTAAAATTGGAAAAGTATATTTTTTCAATGAACAAAAATTTCTTCATCACCCATGAAGGACTAAAACTGCCTAAACTGTGGCTGAGGGAAAGGACTATATTGCCAAGAAAATACAAAATTATAATGAACTCCATCTGTATTTTGAACTGAATTTGAAGGAAACAAAGCATTAAGGACTTAATACAGATTACAGGAAAAGGAAAAGTGTGGGTGACATTACCAAAGCACATTTCATAAATTAAGTTTCAGTGTAGCGTATTTTTTCAGCATAGCATTTCATTATATTCTATTCAAGTTGCTTAATATTATCCATGTGGCATACTAATCAGATACAAATATGACGAGGTCTTTGTTCCACAACACATAAAAGTTAGAAAAAAGCTGAGTTTTTTAAAATTTAATGTTCGCCATCTTTTAAACTCAATGAACTAAACATGCATTCCAACAAAATAATTCGTGATCCTTTGTTACAAACGCAATGTAAAACACATGCTATGCCTGAGATCTCAACGGTTCTGAGAGACAAAATAACCGAGGCGATCAAAATGATCTTCTTCTTTTAATCGCCCACAAAATTGACAAGTTGGTCTTCCAAAACACAAATTAAGCAAAACTGATGAGTTATACTGATCATGCAACCGCTGTGGTAAGGGGTTAATGTAAAACTGCGAGTTACATAGCAAGCATATTTCAAACAATTGAACACGCGTAGCTGCGTACGCTTAGCGTTCGTGACATCTTATCATTGGAGCTGAATTTTTAGTTGCTCAGCGAAAACCGCCAAGAAGCCTACAAGTATGCTAACATTTTCATGAACTCTAGCTGGACAGCTGCCACGAGAGATCGGTGTTAAACTGTGAGTGCTGAATGCCAATAATATGTAGTTATTACAACAAGAGATCGCGTTGTTCAGTTGATATAAACAACTCGACTGCCCATTCCATGCCTTCGTAGAAAGCGCGGTATGTAGTGTCAACATTCTCTCTATTCTTAACAAGCCAGCCGTTTCTCATTTTAGAAATAGTTTCAAAGTAAGTGAGTTATGCGAAAGGAGCAAGCAACTTCGTTAGTGACCATAGTTTAGGTTTCCGGGTTGAGCAATATTCAAACAATCGACGCTTGACGAATTAAACAAATTCGAAGACAAGAATGCGCCACTCACCGTACATTTTGCCTTCATCAGAGAGAATAATTTTTCGCCGCCCACAAGGAGGGTAAATTGCCAGAGCCTCCTGAAAGGACTGCTCGATATCTGGCGACCATACTCCTTCGGCATCATTGGCCATGTCGACGGGGCTTTTGGTCGCGCTGCCCTCGTCGGCCGAGTTAGTCATTTCGAGGTCCTCGTGGTCCGAAATCTTGGCGGTTTTGTTGGAAACACTGAGTAAAAAATTGATCTTAGCTGGAGGGAATCTCCAAATACTGTTTATTCTGACCCAGTAGACTTCTAACTGATGGCTTGATCAGTCGTTCCGGAAGCACAAGTCTGGAAAAATGAAAAAAATTCGAACGATTCAACAGGCCGATCGAACATTCGAAGGGGGAAAATCTATCGGATGATTTAAAACCATTCAAAGTTTCGTGAAACGTACCTAACCACACAGAATTCTTCAAAATACAAGAGGAATGATAGTAACGTCGTCCTTCGAAAAATCACCTGGAATTAGCAAGTTGCCCCTTACTTGAGTGAAAACGGAGGCTAACAAAGAATGCGAGGAATGACACAACTATGCCTGGCGCGCCCACAAAAGACTTGAGCAATTTCTTCCTAGAGGGGGGTCAATGACATTTCCTTTCGTCACGCGTTTGTTCAAGAAGAATTCGAAGCTCGCGTGGTTCGATGCCCAAACACGGGGATAGAATTCGAAGAATGTTTTCTTTAACGCAAAGGTCTTCAAATCATACTTAATCTCGCAAAGTATTTTCCTTTATAATTTTTGGAAAAGAGGATCAATTAATGGCTTCTTGGAACCACAAGTTACAAATTTAGCACCTGATCAAATGCAAGTTTCTCTGTACACTGTTTGGTTGAATTGTGTTGATACAAAAATAATTAGTAAACCACGTCGTTCCTCGCATATTTTAGGAAAACTCTGAATTGTGATTGGTTGAGGTGAAACACACCCCATTATATCAAGATTAGGCATACTCGAGACTATAATACTGTGCTAAACAACAAAAAAACTTTATTTCAACTCATAGAAAAAGTGTTTCCAAATTGGTTTATTCGCTTTTAACTGCAGACGCCCCTAACCCGAACATTGTCAATTATTTATTCTGCATAATGAATCGACTTCTCTTTTTTCCTCGGTAATTTTATATTTTTTTATGACAGACTACACCACAAAGAGAACCTGTTTTACTATCCTTGAAACTAAAGGCACTTGTTCATTGTCTCTGAACTGGTCTGATGTTCTCCCCATTTCCCTTGCGCTTCTAATTAGCTCAGTTATACGACCACTTGATGAGGTACGAGCAGTTCGACTCAGGAAATCGTGACATGCTCCAAGTGCCAGTGGCTTAAGATCCCAGACAAAGGTTATTGAATTTTCTTGAAGCCAAGTATCGATGGCCGCTGCTCTCCCAAAAAAGTGTTTCACTACACCACCGGCAGAACTTGACGACAATCGATATACGCTTCAGCGATCTTTAATTGAACTCAGTGGACTGAACAAATTCAAATACGTCGCGTTGAAATTTCGGTTTTGCTAGTGATAAAAGGATGACATTTAACCCTTTTGTTCAGGTGGCTCTTTGTCGTGAATTGACAGGACTGATTAACAAGACAATTGAACCAAACTTGACTCAGAAACAGATGGTCGCGTTGCCATTAGATTTATTATAGCCTCGCTAGATATGCTGAGTTTGAATGGCATCCGGTGTAGTTAAAAAAATTTTAGTCGTTTTTCTCCACCCTCTTAGTCTCTCAAAAAATCACGATAGGCTCACAAGTCAAGACGCTCGGATATTGTCGGTAAATGAGCAGTACATCTAAACGCTTGACCTAAAATGTCTTCTGGATTAGGTAGATTTTGATATTTTATTTTTATTTTTTTCATTCGTTTGTTTGTTTGTTTTGTTTTGTTTTTTTTTTTCAGGTTAATGTAGTATTTGAGGAGAAGAAAACGATTGACAGCATCCTCCTTCCTGCTTGCTAAAGAACGCTAAAGAAGTCAGTAGCTAATAGTTCTTTTTATCTCAGGTTAATGATACGGAGATTTTCCTTCAAGCGCCGGAAACTGGTTCAGTTTCTGCACTTAGCCTGCTTTACTTAGCCTCTTCTTAAAACCTCTATATTTGCACTTAGTCTTTATTATATGCATGATATTTCATTATATAATCAGTACTGCTTATATTGCCTTCTCACAAGACAGCGGAGCCTTTAGGGTGCAATCCATTAGGTTCAGTTTTGCTATATTTGACCAAGCTGGAGATGTTTAACCGAAAAAAGTAGAAATTTTGGCGATAAATTGATTTGTTTTTAGTAATATTATGAGGAAATGTGTGGTTGATTGTTCAGTTCTATCTGGCTCGAAATTTACCTCTTAGTGAGATTAAATTGTGCAGTGTTTACATTTTGAGAGTATAAATAGTGCATTAGCGGGAATTTATCAATTATCTGAAAGATGACTTTTTGAAACTCAATTATTCCTGATGAATGAATAAAATTTCATTTTAAACACACGAAGGGTGCAACTCAATCGGGCTACTCATTCAATCTTGAGTTTCGTTAAGCGAAACTCGCCCAAAGAAAGGAGTAGAACAGAATAATAATCAGCCTCTTGTGCAGCGAACAGATCAATGATGACAAACCATATGTTTTCACTCGCTCAAAACCAAAGGATCAATGTACTTCATAGATCTGATTTCACTTCGTGGGATTTGTGATTCCGGAATATTCGGGAAAAACTTAATTTCCAAACTGAACAAGCCTTAGTTGTTCCTTAAAAGAGGTCTTAATTCATTCATTCATTCTGCGCCATAATTGAGTGTTCGTAAAAGGAAAAATCGTACGTGAAAATCACTATTTATTGTGATGTTCAGGAAGAAATGAAAAGGACGTCATTCTTTCATTCCAGTTGATTGCCGCTACATGTTTAAGAAATGGCATACCAGACATGATTTGTATGTTGTAGTTCAGAAGTATTTGGTTACGTAATGAGGTTGCAGTTTTGAAACAACATCAGACGATGAGGTAAAATTAAATGTCAACCCTCCGCCGTTGAGCTTTTATTTCAATAAAAAAATAAAAATAGTTTTCATTAATATTTTGAGTTACCTACGCAAAATCCAATTAAATGCAGTGAAATGGCAATAGTCACGCTATCTTTTTAATTTAAGGTTTCTAACCATACTAATAAGCCGCAAAAAGGAAAATAAACAGAATTATAAATACCATTTCCTCAAACGATATACACCAACAAACGAGATAAAAATTCAAACAAAAAAGCAAACAAAGAAGTGGGAAATGCTAATGACGAACCCAGGATAAATTTATAAACCGAAGATCGGGCGGCTGGATAAGTTATCACAAACCTTAAGGTCAATTTGTATAGCTGTAGTTTTTCACTGGACTTTATTCTTAGAATCTCCCAGTCCCTGTTATTTTTAATGGATTTCTGCCGAGTGTAAAATGTTTTTAGTTCATATTTCTACTTTTTAGGATTTTTAAAGTTGGTTCAGCAAATTTTTGCGGCAGTTTCGAAGAATTTAGCGAAGAGGCTGCTTTATTTATTGTTATGATGAAAAATTTTTGGGCTAGAGTTGCATATCCCTCTAGAATGTTCACTGGCAGCCCTTTCTGATGTTAAGTATGGGTTGAGCACAAGGTGAAATCATCTAAATATAGCGTGTCGTAGCCTCGAGCAATAAACGCTTTGAAATAACACAGTTTAACGCATCTGTATTTGGAAAGAAAACTCACCAAAGACAGCATTGATCGCAAACGGAAATCTCTCAGTTCGAATAAAATATGCAGCTATAATTAGATGTTTCAAATACTCTAAGCTGATAACAGCAGATCAGCTGAACTGGCGAATTATTCTATGTATGCAAAATATGAACGATCACATTACTCCGTGAGATGCAAATCTAAAATTGCAATTTACTTTTCGACTCGTTTTGCATTTCCTCTTTTGCCGTGCTCTCCCTAAATAAGGTCAAGATTCAAGAATGTAAACAATGAATTTTTTCAAAAGAATGTAAAATTTCTATTGAATAGAAATGATGTGCATTTTTTCCAAGGTAGGTCTAATGAACCTTGGTGGGGAGGGGGTGGGGAACGTTTTCTGGTTAGCCAAGACTATGAAGTCTCTTAAAATTATCTATTGTCCTTGCTAGTTTAAAAAGGCTCAAAAAGCAATTTTTGAAATTGTTCACGTGGCTTTTTTTATCGTTTAAAAGATATTAATGTGTAAAGCATATTTAATTGGTTTGTCGAATAGGTAATCAAATCCTAGTACGTTAGAAGGTCGTTCATAACTCGCAAGAGGGAAAAGAAAATAACTGGATAATAAGGAATTTGTTGACCAATGTAATTTTGAATACCTGTATGAAAAGTGCTTAATGAGTGTACAGCGTGTACTTCGCAGATGTAAGTAAGTTGGTCGCGTTATGGGTAAAAGGCTGATTGTTTACTGGTGAAGTTTCGGATCGAGCATAACTTAGCTCTGGTCGCGACGACAGACAGCTGATCCAATTATTGGCTTAGGTAATCAGTTAGCACTAGACGGTATTTATGATATCACTTAACTAAGCTTCCCGTGTTCGGATAAAAATAGAGTGCGTAAACTCTATTTTATGTATGCAATTAAATTTCCGCTCTGTGTAAAGTTTCACTCGGCTTTCAGTCTGCAAAGATGCCAGAGCTTGTGTGTAGAAGCGTTTTTCTATCAGAGTGCAGTGCGTGTATGCAATATGAAAGAGGCTCACGCGTGCACGGTCGCAATACTGCGGCCTGTTAGTCTCACTGATCCCCCTTGAA
Organism: Pocillopora damicornis; assembly: GCF_964200805.1. Lineage (NCBI taxonomy): Eukaryota > Metazoa > Cnidaria > Anthozoa > Scleractinia > Pocilloporidae > Pocillopora > Pocillopora damicornis. The sequence continues at coordinate 4,824,826 of NC_142671.1, forward strand.
ATGAGCCTTCCAGAATAGAAATATTAAAAAAAATTGTACGCACACTTCCTATATACTTTGTAGACTACCCTGACCTGAAATGACCCCGGTTGAGTCATTAGTAACATAGTTATGCCAAAATTTAGCCAAAGTCAATTACTAGGGCGAGTAATTGCGTAATCGCACGGACGTTTGCAGTTATTGTGGTCAGATAATATATACTGAAATATCTTAATCCCAGAGAATTGCGTTATTGCATTGACCTTCACAGCTATTGTGGTCGCCGTTTCAGTGTTTTCTTTCATCCACATTCTAAAACAAACGGAAATCGAGTCATAAACTGCGAAGGAAGTGACTGATTAGTAATACAATCCGACTCAAGGAATTTGACCTCTCAGGCTACTTATTGTTTTTTTGTTTTTTTTGTTTTTTTTTTTTCAGAAAAAAAAAACTTAAAGAGGAAATGAAACCAAAGAAATCACACGTTAGAACCCATCAAATATTTGCGCTCGCGCACGCTTGGTCTAAACATATCACGAGTTCGAATACGCCCCAGCTATGCAAGCCCGCAAGTGATATTCTCAAATTTCAAACTTTACGTCTACTTCTTCAATTCCGGTACGGTCAATTATCCGTGCATATTTTCGCGCATATGGAGGCTATAGATATCACTTATTGTCGTTATTTACCTATTTATTTTTTTCTTTTTTGGAGAAAACATCTTAGAATATTTTTTGAAAGGATACGTAACGTGTAGTGGCTTATATTAATTAATACACGGCTTTTGTATTGGTCGTCACTGGGATATGAGGAGCTTCTATCAGCGCTCTGTTTACAACCTCTGTTATGAAAAGTAGATGCGGGAATAAACTACGCTTCTCCTACCAGTTGGATTTTTAAATTTTCGTCTGATCGTCCATACCTTGGTATTAACTGTGGTCAGATAAACCTTCTATGTTTTGTCAATTGACTTTTTTTCTAACTGTGGCTGCATTGGTGAAGTATTTCATTCGATGTATTTACCCAAATAACGAAGACCTCGCTAATTGTTGGAAAGTTAGTAAAGAACCTGGTTTACATTCTTTTTTAATGATGCACAAATTGATGCCAATTTTCTGCTTCCATGTCAAGTCGATTAATTTATAAATGTATACGCAATAAAAGGCATTACACATGATGACGCAGTCGAAGAACTCTTGGTGAATTTTGTCTAGTGTGAAGGCAAAAACGATCTCTCTCAGCGTCAAAAAGCTTGAAAATCTGTGCAACTATATTAAACATTATAATTGAAAATGGAGGAGGAAACAAGGTTTAGACACATTCATTTAAATAGACGTATATTCGTTAACATTAGCAAAATGTGGGTTCCCAGTTTTGAGGCTATCGTTCAGCGCTAAAAAAGATAGCGAAAGCTTAGTTTCGAACGGCTGAAGACTGAGAAACGAAGGTTCACATATCAGGAATTTTTTCAAGCAAAGAACGCTTTTTTCTTGTAGAAAACACATAATTGCAACTGATTTGCATGTCAACCCTTTAGCCCGCAAAGGCAATAAGCACACAAGTTTCCCTCACAGTGTCAATACCTTTTCGCGTTATTACCTAGCAGAGAGGTGATAAGAGCAGACTAACGAATTCAGGCAAACACGATATATTATAGCGCTTTTCTTTCAAGAAAAAAAAACTTTCAAGAAAACAGGCTATTCATTGCCATTTTCCTGGTGCAGGATAACATGCGATGAACTTCGTATTTTTCTTGAGTTTACTGAGGGTGAACAGTGAATCTGCCATTCGTTCTTAGATATCAGAAAACATTAGTGTAATGTTGAATTTTTCAGTCGTGGAAGCAATCAGCAAGAGAGTGTCGTCTCAATCGAAAAACAACTTCTCTTTAACGAAAAGGGTCCCATTTATTGAGAGAGCTGTACTAAGGTCACGATGAGTTTGACTCCTTTCAATGTAACAAGAAACTCACTTTGATAGATTATTTTTGTCATTTTATCGTTATCTTTATCAATGTAGTTTTTCAAGCAGTCTTTCGGCACTCGACAGTCTTCTGTTGATGTTGTATTTAGTATTTAGTATGTAGTAAGTAGTCTTTCACCAAGTGGTAATGTTTAAAATTTGGGGCTACTTCTCTCCCGTAAGAGGAATTCCCCCCCCAGTTCGGGACAGGGGTAGGTAGAAATGACATGATGGGTACAATAGGTAGTAATGTTTTTGTTTTTCCATTGATTAATGGCTCAGGGGATATCATAGTCATGAATGTGTTTTCAGGTTGCGTAGTTTCCTTACCAGTTTGAATAAGCTCAAAAGGCCATTTCATACTCGACCTTTTTTAGGCTATATCTATGGTATGATAATGAATAAATTATTTATAGAATTATAATTGATCACATATTTATTGAAATCCGAGTATGTTTAAGACCTCTTGAGAAAATCTCGCAAAAAAAAAAACGCAAAATAACAGAACGAAAGAATAAGGAAGTTGTTGACTTGTGGTAATTTGCATCAAAATCAGTATGAAGTGTGTTTAATGAGTTTACAGAGTAGTCTTTCTAGATGTACGTGATTCGGTCGAGTAATGGAAAAAGGTCGATTGTTTACTAATGAAGTATTCGATCAAAACAGAGCTTTGCTTAGGACGCGACGACAGACAAGCTGATTCAATTACTGGCTTAGGTGATCATTTGGCTTGGAACTGTATTTTATCATCACTTCAAGCAATCTTCTAATGTTCGAATAAGATTAAAGAGTGAAAAATCGATTTGTTTCTCAAATTGAATTTCCGCTCTGTTTTAGGTTTCACCGTTCCTTCATTCTTCAGAGATGGAAGAGTTCGATCAGACCATGTGTGTACAAAAGCATTTTAAACTGCGTGCAGTGCGTATACGTCGGAAGTTCGGAAGTCAGAAACTCACGTGCACATGGTCGTGTTACCGCCTGTTAGTTCCACTGCTCCCGCGTGAAGTGAGCCCTTACCACACTCTCTAGTCTAGCCTGATCTAAAATGACTCTAAGTGAGTCATCAGGAAGCGTATGGAATTCCAGCATTTAGCCAAAGTCATTAATAATGCCGAGTAATTGCGCAATCGCATTTTCCTTCCGACAGCTATTGTGGTCAGAAAATGTACTGAAGTATACTAATGCTGAGGAACTGCGCAGTTGCCTTGACCTTCCCAGCTATTGTGGTCAGAATATATGCATTAGAAAAACCTATTCTTTCATCTATTTTCGTTCATCAACCCAAGAAAAAATGAGCGGTGAATTAAGAAGGAGGTTACTGAGATTTAAGTGATTGATTTATGGCGCAATCCTCCTCTGGGATTTTGGGTTCTCTAGCAACTTGTTTATCAAAAAAAAGAAAAGAAAAGAAAAGAATCATTGACGTTCTTCTCAAATCTTTGGAGAAAAACAACTGAAAATTTCTTAGAAGTAAACGCAAAGTTGTTGTTACTTTATCAATTCACGACTTTTGCCCTTTCATTTTATTAAGAATGGGTGAAGATGTAGCGCGCACTTGGAATTTTTTATTCTCTAGCTTTCAAACATCACGCGATTATCACGCAACTATTTCATTTTGTACACCCAGTTTACACCTCTCAAATTATTTCTCAGCGTGGCTTGATGACCCGAACATAACCTTTCTTTTTTCGTGTGCCTATTTTATTGTTTGTTTTTTCAAATTTACACCTAAAGTAGGAAAGTGTCTTCAAGAGAAACTAGCATTATACGCTCCTGATCACTTGAATAAACGAATAACTTTATTTAACTACGATAAAATATTCAGCATAGCTGGTAGGGTCTTGCATTTAACTAATACTAACCATAAATGGCTACAAAAAAATATTACAATGTTAAAATATATACAATTCCTAAAATGTTTCTCTACTTGATTTGATAATTTAATAAAGTTAGCTGATCTTCCAAATCTTGTTATTGACTGTGGTCTTATAGACCTGATATTTGTTCCCTCCATGAATAGGTTTGGTGTCAGCTGATCGCCCAAATCTTATTATTGACTGTGGTGTTATAGACCTGATATATTTGCTCCCTCCATGAATAGGTTTGGTGCCAGCTGATCGTCCAAATCTTGGTATTGACTGTATTCTTATAGACCTGATATATTTGTTCCCTCCATGTGTAGGTTTGGTGCCAGCTGATAGTCCAAATCTTTTCACTGATTTTTGTCTTTTAGACCCAATATATTTGTTCCCTCCATAAATACGTTTGGTGTCAGCTGATAGTCCAAATCTCGTTCTTGACTGTGGTCTTATAGACCTGATATATTTGTTCCCTCCAGGAATAGGTTTGGTGCCAGCTGATCGTTCAAATCTGGTTATTGACTGTGGTCTTATAGACCACATATACTTGTTCCCTCCATGAAGAGGTTTAGTGCCAGTTGATAGTCCAAATCTTTCTGTTGACTGTGATCTGATAGACCCTCCATCTCTTGTCCATTGACTGATAGGATTTTTATCTGCGAACCTTCCAAATCTTGTTATTGACTGTGGTCTTATAGACCTGATATATTTGTTCCCTCCATAAATAGGTTTGGTGTCAGCGGATCGTCCAAATCTTGTTATTGACTGTGGTCTTATAGACCTGATATATTTGTTCACTCCATGAATAGGTTTGGTGCCAGCAGATAGTCCAAATCTTGTTATTGACTGTGGTCTTATAGACCTGATATATTTGTTCCATCTATGTGTAGGTTTGGTGCCAGCTGATAGTCCAAATCTTTTTATTGATTTTTGTCTTATAGACCAGATATATTTGTTCCCTCCATGACTAGGTTTGGTGTCAGCTGATCGTCCAAATCTCGTTATTGACTGTGGTCTTATAGACCTGATATACTTGTTCCCTCCATGAAGAGGTTTAGTGCCAGTTGATAGTCCAAATCGTTCTGTTGACTGTGATCTGATAGACCCTCCATCTCTTGTCCATTGACTGATAGGATTTTTATCTGCGAACCTTCCAAATCTTGTTATTGACTGTGGTCTTAAAGACCTAATATATTTGTTCCCTCCATAAATAGGTTTGGTGTCAGCGGATCGTCCAAATCTTGTTATTGACTGTGATCTTATAGACCTGATATATTTGTTCACTCCATGAATAGGTTTGGTGCCAGCAGATTGTCCAAATCTTGTTATTGACTGTGGTCTTATAGACCTGATGTATTTGTTCCATCTATGTGTAGGTTTGGTGCCAGCTGATAGTCCAAATCTTTTTATTGATTTTTGTCCTATAGACCAGATATATTTGTTCCCTCCATGACTAGGTTTGGTGTCAGCTGATCGTCCAAATCTCGTTATTGACTGTGGTATTATAGACCTGATATATTTGTTCCCTCCATGAATAGGTTTGGTGCCAGCTGATCGTCCAAATCTTGTTATTGACAGTGGTCTTATAGACCTGATATATTTGTTCCCTCCATGAATAGGTTTGGTGTCAGCTGATAGTCCAAATCTCGTTATTGACTGTGGTGTTATAGACCTGATATATTTGTTCCCTCCATGACTAGGTTTGGTGTCAGCTGATAGTCCAGATCTTTTTATTGATTTTTGTTTTATAGACCTGATATATTTGTTCCCTTCATGAATAGGTTTGGTGTCAGCTGATCGTCCAAATCTCGTTATTGACTGTGGTCTTATAGAACTGATATATTTGTTCCCTCCATGAATAGGTTTTGTGCCAACTGATAGTCCAAATGTTGTTATTGACTGTGGTCCTATAGACCAGATATATTTGTTCCCTCCATGAATAGGTTTGGTGCCAGCAGATCGTCCAAATCTTGTTATTAACTGTGGTCTTATAGACCTGATATACTTGTTCCCTCCGTGAATAGTTTTGGTGCCAGCTGATGGTACAAATCTTTTTTTTGACTGTGATCTAATAGACCCCCCATCTCTTGTCCTTTGACTGATAGAATTTTTATCTGCGGACCTTCCAAATCTTGTTATTGACTGTGGTCTTATAGACCTGATATATTTGTTCCCTCCATAAATAGGTTTGGTGTCAGATGATCGTCCAAATCTCGTTATTGACTGTGGTGTTATAGACCTGATATATTTGTTCCCTCCATGAATAGGTTTGGTGCCAGCAGATTGTCCAAATCTTGTTATTGACTGTGGTCTTATAGACCTGATATATTTGCTCCCTCCATGAATAGGTTCGGTGCCAGCGGATCGTCCAAATCTTGTTATTGACTGTGGTCTTAAAGACCTGATATATTTGTTCCCTCCAGGAATAGGTTTGGTGTCAGCAGATTGTCCAAATCTTCTTATTGACTGTGGTCTTATAGACCTGATATATTTGTTCCCTCCATGCGTCGGTTTGGTGCCAGCTGATAGTCCAAATCTTTTTATTGATTTTTGTCTTATAGACCTGATATATTTGTTCCCTCCATGACTAGGTTTGGTGTCAGCTGATCGTCCAAATCTCGTTATTGACTGTGGTATTATAGACCTGATATATTTGTTCCCTTCATGAATAGGTTTAGTGACAGCGGATCGTCCAAATCTTGTTATTGACTGTGGTCTTATAGACCTGATATATTTGTTCCATCTATGTGTAGGTTTGGTGCTAGCTGATAGTCCAAATCGTCTTATTGACTGTGGTCTTATAGACCTAATATATTTGTTCCCTCCATGCGTAGGTTTGGTGCCAGCTGATAGTCCAAATCTTTTTATTGATTTTTCTCTTATAGACCAGATATATTTGTTCCCTCCATGACTAGGTTTGGTCTCAGCTGATCGTCCAAATCTCGTTATTGACTGTGGTATTATAGACCTGATATATTTGTTCCCTCCATGACTAGGTTTGGTGCCAGCTGATCGTCCAAATCTTGTTATTGACAGTGGTCTTATAGACCTGATATATTTCTTCCCTCCATGAATAGGTTTGGTGTCAGCTGATAGTCCGAATCTCGTTATTGACTGTGGTGTTATAGACCTGATATATTTGTTCCCTCCATGACTAGGTTTGGTGCCAGCTGATAGTCCAAATCTTTTTATTGATTTTTTTTCTATAGACCTGATATTTTTGTTCCTTTCATGAATAGGTTTGGTGTCAGCTGATCGTCCAAATCTCGTTATTGACTGTGGTCTTATAGAACTGATATATTTGTTCCCTCCATGAGTAGGTTTTGTGCCAACTGATAGTCCAAATGTTGTTATTGACTGCGGTCCTATAGATATGATATATTTGTTCCCTCCATGAATAGGTTTGGTGCCAGCAGATCGTCCAAATCTTGTTATTAACTGTGGTCCTATAGACCTGATATATTTGTTCCCTCCATGATTAGTTTTGGTGCCAGCTGATGGTACAAATCTTTTTTTTGACTGTGATCTAATAGACCCTCCATCTCTTGTCCTTTGACTGATACGATTTTTATGTGCGGACCTTCCAAATCTTGTTATTGACTGTGGTGTTATAGACCTGATATATTTGTTCCCTCCATAAATAGGTTTGGTGTCAGCTGCTCGTCCAAATCTTGTCGTTGACTGTGGTGTTATAGACCTGATATATTTGTTCCCTCCATGAACAGGTTTGGTGTCAGCTGATTGTCCAAATCTCGTTATTGACTGTGGTGTTATAGACCTGATATATTTGTTCACTCCATAAATAGGTTTGGTGTCAGCTGAAAGTTCAAATCTCGTTATTGATTGTGGTCCTATAGACCTGATATATTTGTTCCCTCCATGAATAGGTTTGGTGTCAGCTGATCGTCCAAATCTCGTTATTGACTGTGGTCTTATAGACCTGATATATTTGTTTCTTCCATGAATAGGTTTGGTGCCAGCGGATCGTCCAAATCTTGTTATTGACTGTGGTCTTATAGACCTGATATTTTCGTTCCCTCCATGAATAGGTTTAGTGCCAGTTGATAGTCCAAATCTTTTTGTTGACTGTGATATGATAGACCCTCCATCTCTTGTCCTTTGACTGATACGATTTTTATCTGCGGACCTTCCAAATCTTGTTATTGACTGTGGTGTTATAGACCTGATATATTTGTTCCCTCCATAAATAGGTTTGGTGTCAGCTGCTTGTCCAAATCTTGTCGTTGACTGTGGTGTTATAGACCTGATATATTTGTTCCCTCCATGAATAGGTTTGGTGTCAGCTGATCGTCCAAATCTCGTTAGTGACTGTGGTATTATAGACCTGATGTATTTGTTCCCTCCATGAACAGGTTTCGTGCCAGCTGATCGTCCAAGTCTTGTTATTGACTGTGGTCTTATAGACCTAATATATTTGTTCCCTCCATGACTAGGTTTAGTGTCAGCTGATCGTCCAAATCTCGTTATTGACTGTGGTATTATAGACCTGATATATTTCTTCCCTCCATGAATTGGTTTGGTGACAGCTGATCGTCCAAATCTTGTTATTGACTGTGGTCTTATAGACCTGATATATTTGTTCCATCTATGTGTAGGTTTCGTGCCAGCTGATAGTCCAAATCTTCTTATTGACTGTGGTCTTATAGACCTGATATATTTGTTCCATCTATGTGTAGGTTTCGTGCCAGCTGATAGTCCAAATCTTCTTATTGACTGTGGTCTTATAGACCTGATATATTTGTTCCCTCCATGCGTAGGTTTGGTGCCAGCTGATAGTCCAAACGTTTTTATTGATTTTTGTCTTATAGACCTGATATATTTGTTCCCTCCATGACTAGGTGTGGTGTCAGCTGATCGTCCAAATCTCGTTATTGACTGTGGTATTATAAACCTGACATATTTGTTCCCCCCATGAATAGGTTTCGTGCCAGCTGATCGTCCAAGTCTTGTTATTGCCTGTGGTCTTATAGGCCTGATATATTTGTTCCATGTATGTGTAGGTTTGGTGCCAGCTAATAGTCCAAATCTTTTTATTGATTTTTGTGTCATAGACCTGATATATTTGTTCCCTCCATGTATAGGTTTGGTGTCAGCTAATCGTCCAAATCTCGTTATTGACTGTGGTCTTATAGACCTGATATATTTGTTCCCTCCATGAATAGGTTTGGTGCCAACTGATAGTCCAAATGCTGTTATTGACTGTGGTCCTATAGACCTGATATATTTGTTCCCTCCACGAATAGGTGTGGTGCCAGCGGATCGTCCAAATCTTGTTATTGACTGTGGTCTTATAGACCTGATATATTTGTTCCCTCCATGAATAGTTTTGGTGCCAGCTGATGGTCCAAATCTTTTTTTTGACTGTGATCTAATAGACTCTCCATCTCTTGTCCTTTGACTGATAGGACTTTTATCTGCGGACCTTCCAAATCTTGTTATTGACTGTGGTCTTATTGACCTGATATATTTGTTCCCTCCATAAATAGGTTTGGTGTCAGCTGATCGTCCAAATCTTGTTATTGACTGTGGTGCTATAGACCTGATATATTTGTTCCCTTCCTGAATAGGTTTGGTGCCAGCAGATTGTCCAAATCTTCTTATTGACTGTGGTCTTATAGACCTGATATATTTGTTCCATCCATGAATAGGTTTGGTGCCAGTGGATCGTCCAAATACTGTTATTGACTGTGGTGTTATAGACCTGATATATTTGTTCCATATATGAGAAGGTTTTGTGCCAGGTGATAGTCCAAATCTTGTTATTGACTGTGGTGTTATAGACCTGATGTATTTGTTTCCTCCATGAATAGGCTTGGTGTCAGCTGATCGTCTAAATCTCGTTATTGACTGTGGTGTTATAGACCTGATATATTTCTTTCCTCCATAAATAGGTTTGGTGTCAGCTGATCGTCCAAATCTTGTTATTGACTGCGGTGTTATAGACCTGATGTATTTGTTTCCTCCATGAATAGGTTTGGTGTCAGCTGATCGTCCAAATCTCTTTATTGACTGTGGTATTATACACCTGATGTATTTGTTCCCTCCATGAATAGGTTTCGTGCCAGCTGATCGTCCAAGTCTTGTTATTGACTGTGGTCTTATAGACCTTATATTTTTTTTCCCTCCATGCGTGGGTTTGGTGCCAACTGATCGTCCAAATCTTGTTATTGACTGTGGTCTTATAGACCTGATATATTTGTTCCATATATGAGTAGGTTTGGTGACAGCTGATCGTCCAAATCTTGTTATTGACTGTGGTCTTATAGACCTGACATATTTGTTCCGTCTATGTGTAGGTTTGGTGCCAGCTGATAGTCCAAATCTTCTTATTGACTGTGGTCTTATAGACCTGATATATTTGTTCCCTCCATGCGTAGGTTTGGTGCCAGCTGATAGTCTAAATCTTTTTATTGATTTTTGTCTTATAGACCTGATATATTTGTTCGCTCCATGACTAGGTGTGGTGTCAGCTGATCGTCCAAATCTCGTTATTGACTGTGGTATTATAAACCTGACATATTTGTTCCCTCCATGAATAGGTTTCGTGCCAGCTGATTGTCCAAGTCTTGTTATTGACTGTGGTCTTATAGACCTGATATATTTGTTCCATCTATGTGTAGGTTTGGTGCCAGCTGATAGTTCAAATCTTTTTATTGAGTTTTGTCTTATAGACCTGATATATTTGTTCCCTCCATGACTAGGTGTGGTGTCAGCTGATCGTCCAAATCTCGTTATTGACTGCGGTATTATAAACCTGACATATTTGTTCCCTCCATGAATAGGTTTCGTGCCAGCAGATCGTCCAAGTCTTGTTATTGACTGTGGTCTTATAGACCTGATATATTTGTTCCATCTATGTGTAGGTTTGGTGCCAGCTGATAGTCCAGATCTTTTTATTGATTTTTGTGTCATAGACCTGATATATTTGTCTCCTCCATGAATAGGTTTGGTGTCAGCTAATCGTCCAAATCTCGTTATTGACTGTGGTCTTATAGACCTTATATATTTGTTCCCTCCATGAATAGGTTTGGTGCCAACTGATAGTCCAAATGTTGTTATTGACTGTGGTCCTATAGACCTGATATATTTTTTCCCTCCACGAATAGGTTTGGTGCCAGCGGATCGTCCAAATCTTGTTATTGACTGTGGTCGTATAGACCTGATATACTTGTTTCCTCCATGAAGAGTTTTGGTGCCAGCTGATGGTCCAAATTTTTTTTTTGACTGTGATCTAATAGACCCTCCATCTCTTGTCCTTTGACTGATAGGACTTTTATCTGCGAACCTTCCAAATCTTGTTATTGGCTGTGGTCTTATAGACCTGATATATTTGTTCCCTCCATAAATAGGTTTGGTGTCAGCTGATCGTCCAAATCTTGTTATTGACTGTGATGTTATAGACCTGATATATTTGTTCCCTTCCTGATTAGGTTTGGTGCCAGCAGATTGTCCAAATCTTCTTATTGACTGTGGTCTTATAGACCTGATATATTTGTTCCCTCCATGAATAGGTTTGGTGCCAGCGGATCGTCCAAATACTGTTATTGACTGTGGTGTTATAGACCTGATATATTTGTTCCCTCGATGAATAGGTTTGGTGCCAGCAGATTTTGCAAATCTTCTTATTGACTGTGGTCTTATAGACCTGATATATTTGTTCCCTCCATGCGTAGGTTTGGTGCCAGCTGATAGTCCAAATCTTTTCATTGATTTTTGTCTTATAGATCTGATATAGTTGTTTCCTCCATGAATAGGTTTGGTGCCAACTGATAGTCCAAATGTTGTTATTGACTGTGGTCCTATAGACCTGATATATTTGTTCCCTCCATAAATAGGTTTGGTGTCAGCTGATCGTCCTAATCTCGTCATTGACTGTGGTCTTATAGACCTTAAATATTTGTTTCCTCCATTAATAGGTTTGGTGCCAGCTGATCGTCCAAATCTTGTTATTGACTGTGGTCTTATAGAACTGATATATTCGTTCCCTCCATGAATAGGTTTAGTGCCAGTTGATAGTCCAAATCTTTTTGTTGACTGTGATCTGATAGACCCTTCATCTCTTGTTCTTTGACTGATAGGATTTTTATCTGCGGACCTTCCAAATCTTGTTATTGACTGTGGTCTTATAGACCTGATATGTTTGTTCCCTCCATAAATAGGTTTGGTGTCAGCTGATCGTCCAAATCTTGTCGTTGACTGTGGTGTTATAGACCTGATATAATTGTTTCCTCCATGAATAGGTTTTGTGCCAGCAGATTGTCCAAATCTCGTTATTGACTGTGGTCTTATAGACCTGATATATTTTTTCCCTCCGTGCGTAGGTTTGGTACCAACTGATCGTCCGAATCTTGTTATTGACTTTGGTCTTATAGACCTGATATATTTGTTCCATATATGAGTAGGTTTTGTGCCAGCTGATAGTCCAAATCTCGTTATTGACTGTTGTGTTATAGACCTGATGTATTTGTTTCCTCCATGAATAGGTTTGGTGCCAGCAGATTGTCCAAATCTTCTTATTGATTGTGGTCTTATAGACCTGATATATTTGTTCCCTCCGTGCGTAGGTTTGGTACCAACTGATCGTCCAAATCTCGTTATTGACTGTGGTCTTATAGACCTGATATATTTGTTCCATATATGAGTAGGTTTTGTGCCAGCTGATAGTCCAAATCTCGTTATTGACTGTGGTGTTATAGACCTGATGTATTTGTTTCCTCCATGAATAGGTTTGGTGTCAGCTGGTCGTCCAAATCTCGTTATTGACTGTGGTGTTATAGACCTGATGTACTTGTTTCCTCCATGAATAGGTTTGGTGTCAGCTGATCGTCCAAATCTCGTTATTGACCGTGGTATTATAGACCTGATATATTTGTTCCCTCCATGAATAGGTTTGGTGACAGCTGATCGTCCAAATCTTGTTATTGACTGTGGTGTTATAGACCTGATATATTTGTTCCCTCCATGAATAGGTTTGGTGCCAGCTGATCGTCCAAATCTTGTTATTGACTGTGGTCTTATAGACCTGATATATTTGTTCCCTCCATGAATAGGTTTAGTGCCAGTTGATAGTCCAAATCTTTTTGTTGACTGTGATCTGATAGACCCTCCATCTCTTGTCCTTTGACTGATAGGATTTTTATCTGCGGACCTTCCAAATCTTGTTATTGACTGTGGTCTTATAGACCTGATATATTTGTTCCCTCCATAAATAGGTTTGGTGTCAGCTGATCGTCCAAATCTTGTCGTTGACTGTGGTGTTATAGACCTGATATATTTGTTTCCTCCAGGAATAGGTTTGGTGCCAGCAGATTGTTCAAATCTTCTTATTGACTGTGGTCTTATAGACCTGATATATTTTTTCCCTCCATGCGTAGGTTTGGTGACAACTGATCGTCCAAATCTTGTTATTGACTGTGGTCTTATAGACCTAATGTATTTGTTCCATATATGAGTAGGTTTGGTGCCAGCTGATAGTCCAAATGTTTTTATTGATTTTTGTCTTATAGACCTGATATATTTGTTCACTCCATTAATAGGTTTGGTGTCAGCTGATCCTCTAAATCTCGTTATTGACTGTGGTCTTATAGACCTGATATATTTGTTCCCTCCATTAATAGGTTTGTTGCCAGCTAATAGTCCAAATCCCGTTATTGACTGTGGTCTTATAGACCTGATATATTTGTTCTCTCCATAGATAGGTTTGGTGCCAGCGGATCGTCCAAATCTTGTTATTGACTGTGGTCTTATAGACCTGATATATTTGTTCCCTCCATGAATAGTTTTGGTGCCAGCTGATAGTCCAAATCTTTCTGTTGACTTTGATCTGATAGACCCTCCATCTCTTGTCCATTGACTGGTAGGATTTTTATCTGCAGACCTTCCAAATCTTGTTATTGACTGTTGTCTTATGGACCTGATATATTTGTTCCCTCCATAAATAGGTTTGGCGCCGGCTGATCGTCCAAATCGTGCTATTGACTGTGGACTTATAGACCTGTTATATTTGTTCCCTCCATGAATAGGTTTGGTGCCAGCTGATCGTCCAAATCTCGTTATTGACTGTGGTCTTATAGACCTGATATATTTGGTTTCTCCATGAATAGTTTTGGTGCCAGCTGATAGTCCAAATCTTTTTGTTGATTGTGATCCGATAGACCCTCCATCTCTTGTCCATTGACTGATAGGATTTTTATCTGCGGACCTTCCAAATATTGTTATTGACTGAGGTATTATTGACCTGGTATAACTGTCACCTCCATGAATAGGTTTGGTGTCAGCTGATCGTCCAAATTTTGTTAGTGACTGTGGTCTTATAGACCTTCCATGTCTTTTCCATTGACTGATAGGATTTTTCTCTGCGAACCCCCCAAATCTTGCTATTGACTGTGGTATTATTGAAATGATATAATTGTTACCTCCACGAATTGGTTTGGTGTCAGCTGATCGTCCAAATCTTGTTACTGACTGTGGTCTTAAAGACTTCCCATGTCTTGTCCATGGAGTTGTGGGGGGATTGCTATCAGTTGATCGTCCACATCTAGTCATTGACTGTGGCTGGAGAGAACGTTTACTCTCTTGAGGTATTCCATATGATATCTTCGGCTCGTCCTTTTTCAGTCCATGTATCGTTAGTGATAATTTCCACAGAAGTATTAGTTGGTAAATAGGCACAACAACTATTTTCATAGTGGTCTTTTTGATTTAGCAAAAATTCTTGCAAGGATTTATGTGGTCGCAAGCCTCTTGAGCTGTACTTTATAAGAATGGTTTGAGTAGCTGATTTATGATGATATATTTTACCCAAATGGCGAGGGTCAGACTAATTGTAGGACTATTAGAGAGCTTTATTTATATCCTTTATAGAAAACCCTACAACTGTGAAAAGAGATGACCAGGTTGGAACTGTCAGTGCAAAGGAACAACCATGAGCATCCATCTGTGCAACGAAAACATCACAAATGATAAAAGAATTCACCATGGTTGACACAGCTTCGTAAAAGAGCAAAATTTCGGTTCTCAGTTTGCAGCCTTTTGTTTAGTTTTTAAAAGCTTGAGAACGTAAGCCGAAAGTTTGGTTATTATCAGGGATAAAATCGTGAAAAGGGCAATACACTAACGACGGAGAACTATTAATAAACATTAGTAAGCGTGAAGGCTAGGACGATCCCTATACTAAAGATTGAACATCTGCGCGACGAAAACATCGCAGATGAAAATAGATAAGCAAATACGATAAAAAACGGATTCCTTTGGTTCACCAGGTTTTTAGAGGGCGAAATTTCGGTTCCTAGTTTGCAGCCTCTCCATAGGTATTTAAAAGCTCAAGCATATAAGCCGAGAGATTCTTTAAAAACGAATACTGTTTCAACCAAATGACTCCTTTTTCATGTAAATATCAAAACTTTCTAGCTACTGCACATGTTTACGTGTAGGCTGCAGAAGTGATAAATTTCCAATTTCTCAACCTAATATTATTAACGAGTCCTGAGATAATGACAACCTAAATACATGTCAAAAAGAAGGTGCTGTCTCATTCGAAAAGTACTTTTCTCAAATCAGCACGGTTCTATTCATGCAAAGCCTTGTGTTTGAGTCTCATATAACTCATCAGTTTATTTATCATTATTATTTCTGTCTCCATAATGGCAGTCTTCTGAGTCCGAAAGGCTTCTCTCGATGTTGGAGGTCTCTTACGGAAAGGCTGAGAGGCCTTCCCAAGGAAAAAGGAATGATATCGGGGGTGAATCTTGATGACTGCTTCTCTTTCATGTTCAGTGCGTTTTTTTATCCAGATGTATTTAACTAAAGTATTAGCTGAGTAATAGCCACAAGGACTCTTTTGATCGGGTCGGTTTTTTTGTTTTAGGCAAACTTCAAGAATTTTCTTTGAGTCTCTTAGATCAGTTTTCGATTTTGTCCTTGTTGGCGGTTACAAGACACAAGAAAACATGCTAATAGAATTTGGTAAGAGGGACAAACACAGTACAGTTACATATTTAAACAAATAAAAGGATGTATTTTGGTCTCTTAAAGAGCGAAATTTCGGTTGTCAGCTTAAAGCCTATCCTTTACTTTTCAAAAAAAGCGGGTGATAAGGACAGCCCTCTATACGTCAACAAGAGCTAAGGATTTGTCTCAATAGAAGACAACTTTTCTCAAATCAGCATGGTCTTATACATGCAAAGCCTTGTGTTTGAGAAAAAAAACTACGATCCGTTTGAGAGGGGCAGGAACAATGAAAGAGCTGATTTACTCATCAGTTTTTTCATGATCGTAGTTTTTGTCTCCCTGATGGCAGTCTTCTAGATCTGAATGGGTTTTCTTGATGTTGGAGATCTCTTTCGGGAAGGCTGAGAGGCCTTCCCATGGAAGAGGGAGTGATGTCGGTGGTGAATCTTGATGACTGCTTCTCTTTCTCTTTCAGTGCTTTTTCAATTTTAAAAATATATTCAACTGAAGTATTAGCTGAATACCGAATAAGCACAAGAATCCTGTTCGTTGGGTGGTTTTTTTTTTGTTTTTCCAAGCTTCAGGAATTTTCTTTGGATAGCTTTGTTCTTTTGCGATACTGATCAAAGTTGTGGATTATATTAATATTTTCCTTCACGTTTCCCCCAACAGGCGAAAACCTTACTGTCGGTCGTGAAGTCGTGAAGTAGGTGACATTGTTTCGATATAATTACACGTCCCAGGTGTAAGTTAGTAATAACAGACAGCAAACGTGGAGATAAAGCTGTAGTGTTCAAAATAGATTAAATGAGGCTAAATAACGAAGACTTAAAATAGATTTTTTTAAGCACAAGAATCCTGTTCGTTGGGTGGTTTTTTTTTTGTTTTTCCAAGCTTCAGGAATTTTCTTTGGATAGCTTTGTTCTTTTGCGATACTGATCAAAGTTGTGGATTATATTAATATTTTCCTTCACGTTTCCCCCAACAGGCGAAAACCTTACTGTCGGTCGTGAAGTCGTGAAGTAGGTGACATTGTTTTGATATAATTACACGTCCCAGGTGTAAGTTAGTAATAACAGACAGCAAACGTGGAGATAAAGCTGTAGTGTTCAAAATAGATTAAATGAGGCTAAATAACGAAGACTTAAAATAGATTTTTTACATTTTTAACATCTGTATATTCGCAATTGAAAATTCTTATATTGATAATTGCGCAATATAAGTCTTTAAAACATTTAAGCTGCGGGTACTGCAAGAGATTACAATCAGCTTATAACCTCTTGCATTTTAAACATGTAAACTAACCTGAAGGTAAAGCATAGGAGGCACAGTAAAATAGCGTAATCAAGCTATATATTTATGATCAGACATTATTACTAGGTACAAGAGAATATAAACTGCCTCTTAGGTATTATTTTATTATACTGTTTGTGAGAGAAGCCTTTTTCAGCGTCGTCCAAATCTTGTTATTGACTGTGGACTCAAAGTTCTGCTGAATCTTGCCCTTGGCGTGATGAAATAGTTTTCAGCTGATGGTCTAAATCTTAGTATTGATTATGGCTTCAGAGACCTTCCATAACTTGGGTATAGATTGGTAGGATTGCTAGAAGGTGATGGTCCTAATGTTATTATTGCTAATAGACCTGGCATCTCTTCGCCTAACTTCGAGCTAACTTTCGGTACTCGATTTACAGCCTCTCTCTTTTAGTTTTCAAAAGTGTAAGAATATAACTCGAAAGTATAGTAGTTAGAAGACTATTTTAACCAAATAATATCTTTTTTTCGAGTAATATCAAAACTTTATAGCTGATGCCCATGGTTATCCTTAGCCTCCAGAGGCGATGAGCTCACAGCTTCATAACACAATATGATTGTCGCATCGAGTCCTTGTCTTGCAAAGCGGAGATGAGGTCAGCCTTTCACACGTTAAAAAGAGGGTGTGTCACAATCACAAACAATTTTTCTAAAACCAGCATGGTACTATTCATGCAAAGTCTTGTGTTTGAGGAAGAAGTACGACCCGTTGGAAATGAAAAGGAAGATTAAAAGAGCTAATTTTCATATTTTTTCATCGGTTTTTCTATGCCCAAAATTGTTGTCGTGAATGGCAGTGTTTTGGCTCTGAAAGGCTTTTCTTGATGTTGGAGGTCCCATTCGGATAGGCAATGAGTTGGACGGGGGGGAGCCCTCCGGCCGTTTCCAATTTTTAGGCATCTCAAATTTTTTGGGTAGCAAGAGAAATCAGTTTGGGAAAAGTAAGTTTTTGCAAAAGTTGCTTTTAGAAAAGTAGCCCTAAGAAGACCATCAGATGGCAGTGGAAGAACATTATTTGAAGCAACCGGCCTCTTATATAGAATACTTAAGGCCCACTGCTTGCGATAAACCGCGGTTTGGGTTAGATCTTCTGTAAATAATCGGTCCTCAGTGCTGCTCAGGATTACTTTCTACACACACAGTACAAAGATAAACTCCATGGTTCATTCTGTGTTATAGTATCCTATAGGGCAAAGTTGAGCACATGTCCGTGACAGTGGACGTAGATACCGAGCGGAAAGCACCCTTCCACTCTTGAAGAGAGTCCTTATGTACAACGTTTCAATCAGCTGCCCCATCGAATGCTTTAACAACCCTGTTCTTGTGGTCAAAAGTGATTTCAGTGGTAGCAGACTTCACCAGTGTATACAGTGCCTTTCCTTCGTTTGATTCCATGGAGTAGAAATCAATGAATGCTTATTAGAAAATAGAATAAAAATGAAAACTTTCGTAAAAACTGACTTAGCCCAAATTTCTCCCCCTGCCCAAAATTTGGGAGGCTGCAGCCCCCCAGCCCCCCCCCCCTGTTCATACACCTATGCTAAAATAGACACAAAAACATTGGATCAAGTGATCAAGATCAACTTTATTTAAACATGCTGGTTTCCAGTAGGGGCGTGAACTAAGTGTAAAAGTTAAAAACTACTTAAACTATTGGGTTGAAATAAGCTCGTCAAACGTAGCCTAAGTTTCACAACTACGTGTTTCATTCGACAAGGAATAGCAGATCTTAGCACCATTCTACCTACTCTCCAGCCAAGATGACCTGAAGCTTTTTCAGACTATCCAGCCTACTAACTATTGATTTATCATATCACTTGTGAGAGAAGGATTTTTTAGCCAGCAATCGTGATCGAACGATCAGTTACAAAAGATTCAACACAAAGATCGAAGCTGTGAGAAGAAAATGACGGAAAAACAGGTCTGTAGTCGTGATGCCTCCTCTGTTTTTTTTTAGGTGTTCCTGTTGCAAAGAAAAAATTCTGTTACTTGTCAAAAAAAAAAAAAAACGAAAATGGCAAACTCATTATTCATTGTCTGACCTAAGATTACAGTTTATGGCAATGGTAAAGTTTGCTCTTATAACTGCAAGAGGGACAATTGTGGGTATTTCATACTTCTTTGATAGTTTTCAATAGAAAAAAAAAACCGTCGACTTGTATGCACACCGAATTTACTGGATAGAACACTCCAACATTGGGGGCTGAGGGATTAGGGGTAGCTATGACCCCCTGGTATTTCTGTGCCCTATTCAAGCATGTTTGTTGGCATGTTTCACGATATTTAGAGAACCAACTTGAGCTGCAACATTTCCCCAGAATTTTACAATCTTGGGTGGCTAAAACAGTACCTCCCCCCTCCCCCCCCAAAAAAACACAAGAACTTACCTCTTCTTATCTTGAATTTGATTTGATTTGGGAGATTGCAGTCTCGCTCTAGGTAAAAAATGTAAAGGAGACGATTGATCTCGCAAAAAAGGCAACAACACAGGTCCTACTCAAAGGTTTAGGCGGTCAAAATAATGTGCCATTGATGTTGAGGCTTATTCTAGCATCTGGAACAAAAACTACTAGCGGAATTGCAATTTCTCCCGGGCGAAACCATTCAAATAAGTCTTGACCAACGACCTAGCCTGGTCTCTGGTATGGAGAAAATGTAGCCCAGCGGCTGGGGCATCTCCGGTCGTCCCCCCCCCCCACCCCTCCGGTTCAAGCGCTCCACCCTGTTACTCACTGTATTTTTTCTCACTTGCCTCCGTTTAGAGCGCTAACTACTCGACGAATGCCACTGTACAGGGGCGTAGCCAGGATCTTTCAAGGGAGTGTAAGGGTTAGGGTTGGGGAGGGGTCTTACACTATGTCAAACAGAGGGTACTCAACAGGCTGTCTTGTCGACCTCCACGCTGAGTTTTTCTCAATGTGACGAAAAAGGTTTACAAAGTGGGGTCACGAGCAACCCTAGACCCTCCTTCCCTAGTTACGCCCTTGCTGTAACTTGCGGATTAAGCAAATGCAAAACTCATTTGAAAATTTTGAAAACCTGAGCAGGAAAGTGAAGACGATTCTCCGTATATTCCGAGGTTGATTGGAGGACAAGTTTCAGAGGAATTGTAACCTGAAATTCGAGGTAAACGCAAATGAACTTTAAGTTCATGTACACGGTTAATGATCATATTAGTGGAGGTGTTGGTTTCCCCCAACACATCGGAAATTCAGCACATAAGCCCGTGGCTTGCTCAGAAAAGTATAAGGTTGGAGAGCAGTGGCCGTTGTTTTGCTGATTAGATTTTCTTAGTTTATCACTCTGCAAAACAGGAGGTTTTGTTTCGACAAAGTCATCGGGACAGACATGTTTCTAGAATAATAAACGGTACTCTACGTAAATTGGCTTCTTAAAGAAACATTTTTGTATTTGAAAGGGTTCCTGGCCAAGTTAAAGATCATGAATTTGATCGTCATCAACAGTTACAAGTAACCGATCGGTGAATGTTCCTACCGGCACAAAGGTTTGTAAACTGCAGCTGCATCTCTTCTCCTTCTCCTTAAAAAAGCAAAACATAGCTAAATGCAAAACTATTTCTAGATAGGCGTTTCGTGGCGAAAAGCTTTTGAAGTGAGCGTCATCAACATGAAGATCAGATTCAACTCAAGTCACCATGCTTGCTCATTATTGATCCAAAATGATATTTCTTTGGAAAAGGCACTCAGAATCAAAGATAAAAATGTATGAAAGCGGTACTCAGCGTTCTAAATAGACTCTCCAAAATTAAGTTAGGGTAAAGATCTTTAATGTGCTACAAAGTGGATACTAGGATGGATGATATACAACGTTCAAGCTCACCTAAATCCATGATGGCGTCTAGTTATCGATCGAGATGCACATGCTTCGTTTTGGAAACAAACTGAACGAGGAAGTTTGCCGCGGATTTATCTTTGCAAATCTTTTAAATTCACTTTATCTCTAGGTAAGGTTATGATGAAACATTCTAGTAGCCAATTTGGCAACTAATTTTCAGGATTTGGTGTGCCAAAGTGAAAAATTTAGTCGCATTGGCGTCTTTCACACCCTGTAATGTGAGATTAAAAAGGTTACCTGCCGGTCCAATTTTGAGAGTGTAATTGTCTGGACCCGGAGTATCTGTTATCCTTGATGCATACACAGTCACAGTGCCATACTGTGGTACAACCTGCAGCAAATACCAAAGTCTTGTAACGTGTCGATCAATTTGAAGGTCCCACATTTCCCCACTGGGCAACCCACGGGCATTTGATTTTGTCGTCTGAGCCCTGGTGTCGGTACGGAACCTTGCCTGGGTGGGGTGGGGTGGGGTGGGATAGGGTGGGGGATTTGAATTGGAACTTGCAAGTCTTTCGAGCGGAATACAAGTGGTTTATTTTTTAATATGGAGGTGTTTACAGGAAAACAGTTTACTTTCGCGAGCAGATGGCTCACAACAAAAGTTCTAAAATAATGTCACGGTCACTAAGTTTGCCTTTTCCGAAAAAATTGACGATCAAGTCCATAACTTAGGTGGAGCACTGGAACACAGGTTTAGCCCCAGGGGAGGGGGTGTGGGATTGAACGAACTAATCTTCAAAAGTTTACATCCATGGAGAGTTGCCCGGGGAAGAGGGGAAGGGGGGAAGTTGATGCTTCGAAATGATCGACGCATACGCTCGACATCTCCTCTAGTAGTAAGAACTCAGGTTTAAAAAAATGGATTATTATGACTCAGCGACGTATTGTCAGAAAACGAAAAAACTAGAAACATACTTACGTCAATATAAATTTCTTCGACCCCGAAAAAAAGCTCCGCCGGCAAAGTAAAGAATCGTGCCTTATTTGGAGAAACGAACGCCACGACTTCTGTGGAGTCTTTTGACTCAGTGAAGTTCAAGCCCATGTTAATAGGTGCTGCAAAGAGAAGATATTGATATGTCCACAAAGCAATTCAGGACAGGATAGTTTCTCACTGTGACGGAAAACCACAGAACATTGGTTAAGTGATACAGAAATGTGACATAAATCCCAAAATGGAGAAATGAAGGAGGATTAGTTGGGTTGGAGAAAATCAACTCGGAGTGGAAATGATCAGCCTTTTAATTACTTTAGTAAATGTTTAAGATTTGTAAACGTGAAAAAGCTCCTTTCGCTCGTTCAGGAATTACCATGTCAATATTAATTACCGAATATGATCTTCACGCTTAAAGAGCAAATTTCAACTTTGTGAGGAGTCTATAGCGGATGATATAAGGACATTTTCAATTGCACTATCAAGGACTCTTCTTCATGCTTGGGTCAAAGATATATTTGAGGCCTGATGATTCGGCAGCATATCTTTACAAAGGTCAAATTAGAAACTCCCTGCTCGCGAGAAGGAAAAGCCTAAACTATTTTTTAATTAAATGTCATGTTAAATCCATAATTCTAAGGCTACATACTCTACGAAATTAAATTATCAGGAAGCTGGCAACGGGTTAAGTTAACCCTTTAACATCAATGAACTGATTGTTAATTCTCCCTTCTATCTGCTACACATTTCCCTGTAACGAGAATTTAGTGTTGGAACAAGATAACAACCTCTACCTAATAGGTTTGAGAATTCTCGTTACCGGTTAGGTGGATAATGTATGGGTATTATAGGGTAAAGTTACATGTCAATCACAGAATTCGAAACTCACCATTACAAGCCCTTGTTCTCAGCGACGTGACCAACTCAGGAAGTTTGTCGAAGTTTTCAGCAGTGAAAACATGGTGCTTCTCGTCAGTGGCAATCAAACGCAGCTCGGAAAGATCGTAACTTGCGACCCCAACAGAAATCATTGTTAGGTCTGAAATGTTTAAGTTTCAGAGCGAAATTTACTATACACAGACAAGGCATGGGCTACTTCTGAAGCCTATGATTTACCAAAGAAGTTTGTATAACTTTATTTCTACATACAGCCATGCAAGAAAATTTGTGTACAAAACTATGCCATTTAATTGGGCGGAAGGAAGTTGTTTAATCTTAGTCAATGATCAACCTTTTCCCAATGTTACAATACAAACTTAGCTTTAGAAGTGCGAGTTGTTAATTCTGTTGGCCGATAAGAGAGTCAGCCAGCGACCATTTTCAGTCCCTGGGAGTGAAGAAACTTTGTTCTTGCGCATCTTTACTCGTTTTCGTTGCAACACTTGGCATTCTTGAACAAAGCCCTAGGCCTCAACATAACTGTCTGCCTATTAAGCAGCACAAGTCCTTCTGCTCATAGATTACTGATAAAATCAAATGATAAGTAAACTTCGTTCGGTTCTCAAGGGCGCCAAAAATGTTTTATCTGTTTGCTAAATATAAGTGAACATTACCCTTTATGTCTTTCTTCAAATCCTTCGCCGCGTTCTCCAAGGCGTAACGATTGCCAGATCTGCCGTCTGTGAGTACAATGACGATCTACGTCACACAGAAAAGTTGGCTTAGCTTATAGATTGATATATGATGACTAATGATAGGCCCCTCAATCCTATCTATGCCTCCTCCCCCCCCCCACCCACCTTCACCACCATTCATAGATTATTTGATCTCTGCAAAGTTGTATGTTGAATAATCCATTCGTGATAGGTACTGAGGTCGTACCTGTACTGTTTCTGTGTCGCTCACTGGATTGTCCAAAGCGGGTCGTAACACATTGTAGTGAACAGTCTCTAGAGCCATTGCAGTCCGCGTGGAGCCGCCTACGGAAGAAAATTTGTTTTTGATTTGAGAGCCCTCTTAGATCTTCGTAAAATTTAGCTTGTTTTAAACTTAATCTGTGGAATGGACAAGAGAATATAATGCCATCAACAGGTTTAATGATGTGATAAGCTATTGCTTTGAAAACAAGGAAATTTTATTTTTGCCATTTAAAATCCCTTTAGATGGTCAGCACATTATGTAATAGATTCATTGGAGTTTCGAGATGCTTTGTGCATGATCTCCGAAACATAGTTCAAATTCTACGGAGTTGATTTACCTAAAGCTCGCAGCCATTCAGACCGAAAAATCTACAACGTTATACTTGTGTAAATCAAAATTCGTCTGGTTGGAAACAAAAATGTTCAAAGGTGAAGAACAATCTTGATATGCTAATTGCAATCGAACAATTCGCTATTGGGGATTACTCAACTCTTTGGTAAGTTACAGGCACAAAGATATAGCGAAAGTAAGGGTCAAGAAGACGTAGCGTTGCTGGGTAACCTCTTTCTATGGTGCTGCGTCTGTATGGGGTATTACAATATAATTTGGTTCAACAAACTGAGTTGATAAAGTGAATCAGCCACCGTAAAAAGTTTCTAAAGCTGACTTTTCGAGCGTTAGCCCTTAATCACAGCAAATAACGAAGTGCTGACGTTCGAAACGTCAGCTTAAGAAACTCTTTACGAAGGCTGATTTACCTGATCATATCAGTTGATAAACCCAAATTAAGATTTATAATGGCTTAGGAGGATGGGACACAACTGACACTCATTCAAAATGACACTTTTTTTATGACACTCTACAATATTTAAACCGTGAAGAAGCTGTTTTCAAGAACTCGAGCCTTTTGGAACTCTAAGACCTTGTGAAACTGTATGTATCAACAAAATTACAAGAATTCAATAAAAAGCCAAGTTTTTCGTTTGTCTCGCGATGTAGTCACGTGTGATGTAGATCACACGTGACTACATTGTGAGACAAACGAAAAACTTAGCTTTTTATTGTTATTCACCACGATGAATAACCACAACCTTTTCCACGAAATTACAAGAATTCACTTCACATCATGTTTTATTAATTTTTGGTAAATAATATTTTGTAAGTTAAGTATCATAAGAGAATTTTAAGTGATATATGTTGATGCAAATGAAGTTAGATTTAAAATCAAAGAAAAACATACCAGAATACGAGATGTCATCTACTGCGCACATCAGTCGCGTTTTGGAGCCATAGTTGTCTAAAGCTACTGCCACACTGGCTCTACTGGAATACTCAACAATAGCCACGCGAGTTTGAAGTGGAGAAATGTCAAATGTTTTAATGATCTCTCTGAAAAACAATAAGCTTTCTACAGTCGAAAGTTTTCCACAAAAATCATGATACCAGTCACGCTTTTCAATTCCTTTCCATTGCTAAAATCTACCTAATACCGACGAACAGTCTTAGATTTTAGCAGAGTAGGTACTTAAAAAGATTTCAAAATATCATCATTGTGAACTGAAAATGACTAACAGTGATTGTAGTTAGGTTGGTGATGATAATAATGATTCTAATGATAGCACTTAGACGACTAAATAATGGTAATACAAACGAAACGATTTGCTTGTTTTGCTTTTACTGACAATATGCATTCAACTCGTGACACCATGTGGGAGTGGTCTTGGAGTATTACTCTGAGAAAACGACGAACAAGGCATAAAAAAATAATTGAATGCTCAAACAAATTTGCCTCAATATATCTACCAAATTCATGAATACATTTCATTTAGCAAGCAAGAAAGAAGATTCATGATAATATACCCATCCACGTGCACAAAGTTTGGAGGTTTCCTTTCGCTTTGTTGTTATACCGCAGTAGCGCTGTAAAGCAGCATTACATAAGCGGTGTTATTATTACCACTAACCCGATGAATTCCTTCTCCTTCAAATGGTTGTTAAAACCAACACTTCCTGACTCGTCCATGACAAATACAACATTAGCTGGAATTTCACAATCTGGAAGTAAAAAAATACAGAAGAGTTGACGCATGTGATACGAGTTTATGCGAAAGCAATGAGAATACACTCATAAACAAACTTGTAAGTTCTGACCTTCACTGTCTTTGTCAATACTGCACTTGGAATTTCCTGCAATATTACCTGCAGAGCAGACAGATTCATTATTAGCAACCTCTTTGTTTTTTGACTTTCAGCACCGTATGGCCTATAATACAGCTAAAAACACGTAGTTACTCTTTAGGGAGCAGAATTACCAAAGCAATCAGAAATAAAGAATTGGAAAAAAAAACACACAAAAGTAGTCTTTTCAATGACGTTTCCAATAAAGCTGGTAACAAATACAAAGACAGATACTCACCCAGGTGGGGGAAGAATTTTTCATTTATGTCCTTGGACAGAGAGAGGATTCTGCCTTGATTTACCCTTGTAAGCTGAGCTGAGTTTCTGTCATAGTAGGCGGAGGCAAATCCGTTTATCTCACTCAGAAGATTATCTTTATTGACAATACTTGAAAATTTAGAGTTTCTCCGGCACCTTGCATACGAAGTATCATAAAGGATGCCTGTTTTCAGAAGAAATTAATTGGAAGAATTCAATAACTGCAAATTGGTACACCATGTGCAGAGAATGTATCAAGTTAACAAGACTGTAAGATTAGCATATGGTGACTCCTGTTCAAAGCCACAAGTCTGGCAGATTCATTGTTTAACTCCTGGACATAATTAAGGGTAAGGTCTGTAGACTCCTGTCCCCATTCTTGCCTTGGCAACTCAAATTTGCTGCTACAGAAATAATGCAATAAAAATTGTATCGTGTGAAGATAAGTTCTGCAAAACATTTTTGAGTCTGTGTGATTTCCTCAGACTACTAGTGTGAATTTGTCTGGCTATCTATTATTTGTATGTGTCTGCCTGTCCAATTTTTAATCATCATTCCTCTACAAGAATCTTTCTGTCTAAGCTTTATAGCACTAAGGAACTGGAGATATGTCATCAAACAAACATAATAAGAACAAAGTGAAATGTGATCATCGCAGTAAATTTTGGAAAGAAGAAGCCTGAAAAAAATCAGGGCTTCAACGGGATTCGAACCCGTGACCTCCGCGATACCGGTGCGATGCTCTACCAACTGAGCTATGAAGCCACACATTGGGAGCGAGGTCAATTTATTGAGTTCATATCTTCCCGTGCAGTGAATTGACGCGAAGTTTTTATATGAAAATAATTCATATTTGTACTGCGGTTGTAGATGAAAGTGAAATGTGATCATCGCAGTAAATTTTCCAATTTAAGCAATTGGAAAGAAGAAGCCTGAAAAAAAAAAAAAAAAGAAAATTTACTGCGATGATCACATTTCACTTTCATCTACAACCGCAGTACAAATATGAATTATTTTCATATAAAAACTTCACGATAATAAGAACAGAGGGTATCCTGGAGTGGAAAAAACTGGACACTCAACATCAGTCGAGAACTAAGTCTAGTCTTCTGCCATTCAGAAGCAATACCATCTATAAACTTACAAGAACCAGAATATGGATCAGTGGACTCAGCTATCAAATAAGTTCTCTCAAATGATTTCTCTTTGCAGCCAGCAGCAAATAACTAGTAACAGCAAGCAGATTTTGCATGTATACCCATTCTGCTCTAAGCACTGTTAACTCTAATTTCCAGATACCTGATCCGTAGTACATTCTCAGCAACTGACCAAGCCTAACACCTTTCTTCTTCCATTGGGGGATTCCATGCCCTAGGAGGAACCCATCAACATCTCCCAGTAATTCAGCATCAGTAGCCTTAGAAGCTGTGTTAGTTAAGGAGTATGAAGCAGGGCATTCAGTTTTTGGGCTCCATGATCCAGATGGACCAAACAAATCTGAAGTGTCACCATTTGCTTTATACAGTGCACTTCGTCCAAGGCTGTATGCAATTGTTGCTGTAAACAAATTATCAACACGCAGTGGAGCTCCTGAGGTCCATGCTCTGAGTGAGAGGCTTTTATCGCGATTCAGCCCTGCACAAATGCCTAGTAAGACTCGACCCATGGAAATGGTTTCCCGGTCTGATGTTAACACCACACCCTCTCGCCTGCTGGATTGATCGCTGTAACTGTTTACAACCATGTTCTTCAGGACACGTCTCTCTTCTGAGTTCAAAATAGGGTCTGGTAGTGGATCTGCTTTGCCACACACTATGTTCCACAGATCAGTGTTGTAACCAAGGAGACGAACATAGTTAACAACCTTGTTTATAGAATCTCCACTTGTAATGGTGTTTCTTTCAATCTTCTCCACAAGCTCAATAAAGTAGTCCAGAGTGTAGATGTCATACTTGATTGGAACAGAACGCCTAGCCCTGAAGCAAATATGACCATAACAAAGTGAATTCAGTTTAGATAGTAACACGACTAATAGGATGAAAAAGCAAGTACAAGCTGGCTCGGCAGTATGCTTCAGTTAATGGTCAAACACACACAACACACAAATATCCAATTCAAATAAGAAAAGTATGTCTTTGTTTCTCTGAAGTTTCCCACTCCAAAATCACAAAGCTGGACACAGTAGCATTAACTCAATTTTGCATCAGGGTGACAGTTTGAGGAGAAGGTGAAAGTTACACAGTCATGATAAAACGTACACTGCAGATGATGCAGACTGTGCAGTTTTTTTTTTTCTTTTTTAAAACTGTGATTTTACATGATTACTCTTTAGATAATATTAGAGCTGTTTCCAATTTTTGGACAACACAGTACAAAATTTTTTATTGTTATTTTGAGTAACCTAATCTCAATGCATGCACAGTGTGTGTGAAATGAAAACTAGATGCCTACAAGCATTTACTCAGGATACTTATGTGTGACACAGAAAGAGTAACTTTGCATAAGGACCTTTGAAATGCAAACAATTACTTAAACAACAATAAAGAAGTCCAAGAGACTCCATTTGGCAAGAGCTTTGAGCAGTGTGCACTAGCATATTTCCCAGAATTCAAGCTTGCAGGATGCAAATGTGGCCTTTGTTATCAGCTAGAAATTGAAAGTTTGAAACATATTATCTATCTGCAAAACTGCTGTAAAAACTTGTGTATAAGCTACCCCTCCAACTTTCAAGCATGATTTTGGAAAAAAAATAGAAGACACCAAAAAGGCACTCTCGTAAAAAAAGTTGGTTTGTTTGTTCGCAGACATTCACAATAAACTTGACGAAATCTAATGTTTTGTATTTGAAGAGACATTAAGAAGTTAATCAACTCTGGAAATACCTTTTAAAAGCTTCCTTTAATTGATTTCCCCATTCCCTTTGACTGACAACAGTTGTCTTCATTGTTAAAGCCCACAGCTCAAATGAAAACGATGGAATTTGAACAAAAATAAAGTGCAGGAGAACAATGAAAAACATTTGCATGGTAACCATGCAGTCATTTAACCCTTTGACTCCCAGATCAAATTTGTAATCCTCCTTACTATCAATCATACAATTTGTATAATGTTAATTCAGAGAATTTAGTATTGGATCAACTAATTATCCCCAAATTGATATTTTTCTTTATAATTTCTCATCACTTATCTGGTTGATATTGTAATTGATATTGTTAGGAGAAATTCTGTCTTGGTCACACATGGGAGTTAAAGGGTTAACAAGAGAAGTCTAGACAAGCCAGTTTACTCCCTGTGAAAGCAAAGGTCTCATGTACAAGCTGCACCCACAATTTTAGGCCCAAAACTTAAACTAAAAGGTGGTGTTTATACACAGGTCTTTACGATATATACAAAAATTGGCAAATAACCATACAATAAGTAAGAAACTAATCCTTACTGTCACTGATATAAGTCCAAGGCATCTTAATTCTGCTAACGCATTCAATGTCACCTTGAAAGATTCCAATGGCGTCCATGTTGCCCGGAATATTTTGGAAATATTTTTGTTACGAAAACAAAGACCTTTGTCTGACTGTCTCCTCAGAGTAATCCTCAGTGAAGTCCCTTCTCATTAAACAGTCGGTATTTGTTCCTTTGTTCGAGCGTGCTCGAGTAGTTTTGAGTTCATTTGAGTATCTTTGGCGTTGTTTTTGACATTGTCTTTGGCATTGTTTTAGGTTTGTTTAGCATTGTTTAAAGTAATTTTGGCAGTGTTATGGCATTTTTTTGGTTCGCAGAACGACCTGTTTGGAAACTAACGCTCGACATCTTTTAGTGTGGGCCTACCACGAATAGCGTGTGTGTTCGTAAGTACTTCGAGCGTTCCAGAAGGAACTTTGCACCACGAGAAGTAGAAAACAGAGAACTACGAAGAGCTAACCAATTAGTCGATTTGTTTTCTAGGTTGCCTCGCTTTCATGTTTGTAGAGAAATACCGCAGAGGGCCATGCAACGCAGGCTTATACTTTCGACAGTGACGTTATAAACATAGATAGAAAATCGAAACCTGGATTTGGCCTCACTTGCACACTGCCCTACTAATAACTTGTGATAAACAGGTACCCGGCAGACGGCACTGGGGTTTCATCGGTATGTTTTTCATTTTACCAAAAATCGAAAACATAGAACGAAATGTGTCACTGTTGGTTTGCATTTATCGCTGTTTAGAGCTTGGAGTCAGACGGAGTAATTTGGTACGATTGAAAGGTCGACGTCGGCTGCGATAAGTTCCCATCAGATGGAAAATAAACAACAAATTCTAATTTCACTCCTCTTTAGCTTTTCTTTAGTTCGTAAGTGTATTATTTAATCAAGAAACAAAGCAAAACGCCTTTCTCAGATTGAAGTTGTCTGCAGTATTTGAAGTTTGCATTTGACACACATCAGTGGCTCTCCCACACTTGCAGAATGTTTCTCCAGAAAGTGATCGAAGGTTTTTTCTTCTCTTTCGAGCTGCAATGGAAGCGTTTAGGTTTGTTTTACACAGTAGAAGTGCTTTAATCTGGCCCAGACTTGAGCTTTACTAGTTGAATTAAAGGTCAGAAGAAACGCATGAAACCGGCAAGGCACGCAAGCGGCATTCCAAATGGCGCTCGTTTATTGTGTATTACCAATTATCATTCGGTTAAAAACCAGTTCCCAGAAAACTTTTTTAACTTTCATTTAACGTCTGCCTAGGTGTAAAACTGAAAATTTTATAAGCGAGAAAACATAATTTTTTTTTCTCAGGCTGAAAAAAATCGCATAATACTAGTGAAATTGGATACCTATCGAAATCAGTTTGTCAGTGTCTCGCGAGCTGTAGCAGTCCAAATTCTCCAGCGAACAAAGCGCGGTCTGCACGCTCTGCAGCCTGCAATTTAGCATGACCGAAAGTCACAGGACCCTTAGTGATCACTGTGATCGCATACAGTTGTGTGTAAAACATCTTAGCATTCTAAAACGCACAACGTACACCGCAAGCATTTTTAAGATGTTAAAATACACACGACAAACCTGTTGATAGGTACTGCATCCTCGTGGCGTATTCCTTCTCCTGGAATAGTGAGAAGTAAATGACTATAAATCCCTTAGAATTACATACAAGCAGATCAGGAATTTCCCGCTCAGCAGCTAGAATGTCATTACAAGACAAGATGATCATAAATACAAGGTTCTTACCATTCAGCAAACACACGGAACAACTGACCACGAAAACAAGCACAATCATGGAAACCGTGTTGTCTGCCATGGCTACCTGGTCTGATGGAGAAAATTCTATGAAGAGAATAAATGAAATTAAGAGCATGCTGGCTGTGACAGGGGAAAGGGTAGGGCTACGTTACATCTCGAGGCACAACTGTGCCTGTCTATGTTGATGAAAAGCATAACAAACCTAGGTAATAACTCCACTTTCATCGGTTCATGCAACACTGTTATTATTTGAAAATCAGGAAAACGATCTTCGCAGTAATGAACACTACTTGAGCAGTAGTGATAGTAAGGCCTGAAAAAGTTCAGCATTTTTATGATGAAAACCTCCAAAGGTGATAATTTGCTACCGGTAACCGCGTAGCGACACTGTGATAAACATAAAGATGCAGCACCCTTATCTAAGAGAAACAGAATTATTTTCAGCGCTGTGAATTTTAAAGCTTCGAGAAGAACAGTTATGAATAATTGAAAGAGCCGATGGTGATAGCAAACGTGATAGTAAACTGAAGATAATCTGAGTTTTAAAAGACTCCTACCATATACAGGCGTGTCGTGGCTGATTTAGAGCCTCAGACTATACACACATGTAAACATACCGTAACCGCTTAACATTGCCGATTGAAGTTCCAACTCTAAGGAACACAAGAGTTGGCTAACTAGCCATTTTAAAATTACACTAATGCTCAACTTAAATGAGGAATGAAAATCCCCTCACAGCAACAACTGACGAAAAATTAGCCTATTAGAGCCTATTGAAAAAAGGGAATTCATGAAACCAACCTTTCGGTGAAGTCTCACTGTTCGCAAACTTCCTCGAGATGCGCTGAGTTCTTGGAAAGCGAAAGTAGTGGTAATATGACCTCAACTACTCAATAGCCCTCACAACCGCGCCTAAACGCCTGGATAAACAAACAAACTTCTATTGAAAGCGAGACAGATTTTGCAGTAGACTTCCGATTTGAGGCTGATAGATTCTGTTGTGTGATTCGTCGACCAATGCTTTTTTGTAGCTCAAAAAAGAAATTGTTATTTGCCCTAAAAAAACGTGGCGTTGGCTTCATCCGCGATTACTTATTTGACGACGTTGAATTCGCAATGAGCCATATTGCGTGACCTTGGATAAACACCACCTCCATAATATTGGCGCGATGTACTTTGGGAAATTTGGACAGATCATATTTAAAATCAATTCTTTGATTCAAAGCTTGCACTATCAAAGAACATCCAGAATGCCTTTTTTATTCTATATTACTTGTGAGGAACGGGAGTGTGATCAGCATACGGTGGCCTCTCTCTTCGTCAGAGATAAAGAGATTTTATGCTCTGTGAAACATCTTTGACATTGACGACATTGATAAGTTACCAAAGCTGGGCTGGGGGCACGGACAAAATAAAAATGAACGTTGCAAGCATAACTTTAAAAAAATATCTCAAAAATTTTGCAATGCGCGTGAAAAATTTTTAACCAATAGCTAACTGTATGCAGCGTGGAATGTTTTCTTTGGGGTGTTCCCTGATACGACTTAATGAACGAAAAAAGAAATCCTTTCTTCTGTAACAACCACTAACCCCTCTTTCATCTTGAATTAAATTTGAAACGAAGATTCATTGTAGTGGACATAATGGATCATAATGAAGAATATTTGTATTCCTCAGTTAATCCTATATAGAATCTAACCCGAGTGACATCTGCTTGTTACGTCAGTTGTTTGAGCCACATACTTATATGTACTAAGACATGAATATTCTGACAAAGCAAGCAAAGACTGATTTATCACTCACTATCATGTATCAAGTCCCAACTTTCGTCGACGACAGTAACTCGCCATAACCAGTGGTCCACGCCTCAGCAATTCTGAACTGCAAATGAAGAAATGCGCTTCAGAAACGATAGATTTGTTTCTTCTCTATTAGAAAATTGAGGAATCTATGTGCCATTACCATATTTGAAGACTCCAAGGAGTGCCCAATCCTAGTTTGGGTGGGGAAGATGTCTTTAGGAATCTTGGTTTGAAGTCTGGCAGCTTACTCTGGAAGTAACAATCCATCTCCTCTTAAATTCTTATCAATATGTTTAAGTAACTAAGAGCTACAAAAAGGCATTCTTTATTCAAAAGATATAAGCAGTGCGGAGCTGTTTGTGATCCGCACGTTAAGGACCGTGAAAGACTGAGAAGACGTCCAAGGGCAATGAATGATCTGTCGTGACGGAGAATGATGTAAATCTTATTCCAGACGACGATGAGTGGAGTATAAAGTCGCTTACTGATGTGCAATGACAGTGAGCGTTGTCTAGTAACGATTAAAGATGTGTCAGTTCAGCATGGTTAATGAGATTTAGTGACGGAGAATGATGTTTTGTGGCTGTAAAAGGCAGTTTGTGACTGCATGTGCCTACTGTTGTAAAGAGTATTGCAGTGAAAAGCAATAAGGTGTAAAATGCAGAGGGTTAGTGAAAAGCTCTTGTCGATGTTCGATGCCAAAATTGTGACAAAAGGAGGACTTGGTTAGAGCAGAGATTGCACAATGGTCAATTGGCGGGGTGGAGACGGGGCAGGAAATTGAACAGAATAGATATATGCTTACATTGTCATAAATGTACATTTACTCAAAACTCTTTCACTTTGTACGCCTTGCGTACCTAGCAACGTTCCT
Organism: Pocillopora damicornis; assembly: GCF_964200805.1. Lineage (NCBI taxonomy): Eukaryota > Metazoa > Cnidaria > Anthozoa > Scleractinia > Pocilloporidae > Pocillopora > Pocillopora damicornis. Next base: position 4,858,885 of record NC_142671.1, read on the forward strand.
ACTCCTCTTGTCCCACTTGAGTCCGAAAGCAGAAGGTTCATGTCCCGACCGTGTCGAGAATTGCATTTTTGCAGAGTTCGATAGAGTTGCTTAGCTTTTCATTTTTCCAGCAAAAAACTGTCGAAATTGCAAAATTCCAGAGAATAGGGAACCAATTGTGATTAACGCCTTGAACAACTGGAAGTCAAGGTACTTCATTTCCGTCACACAAAAAGTTACAAAACGTAAATAACGTTCTTCTTGATGCTTTTCCCGGTGTCACCGATGCCTTTCCCGATGCCTCCGTTGGTTAATATAACAGTAAAAAAATTGTTACAGTCAAAACTTTTGGAAAATGTCTTAACTTTTTAATCAGCGAAGTATAACTTGGCAACACTTCGGCGTTACAAAATGATTTGCAACTACAAATGATCTATCTTTATTTGAACCATTATAGTTGTTTCACCGCTGATCACTCACATTTCGGACTATTTTCCTTTCTCGGCTCGTCGCCTCCCAAAAAGACTTGGAGGAAGGTTTACGTGCACAATAGTGCGTGAATTTTCTAGTCAGCGGATTCAATTCCCAAAGAATATGTCATGTATGCATACTTTTTCTGTCTAAAGAACAGACCGAGTGCCATTACTACCTGTTGTGATACGATAGGACACTACATGTGGCATATACAACATAATACAAACAAGTTTGCCTTGGCGGGATCTGTTGTTTTGAACCGTCAACGTCGTTTCTTGGTGCTGTGACACAGAAATCTCCCTGTAAATCAGCAATATTCTTGCCAGATTTTGGGTGCGATACATTTCTCACCTAGTGACCCATTAGTGTAACTGAAAACAAAAACAAACAACATACAGTAAGTTTATTTTTATCAAATTTTGCAGATCATTTGCACTTTTGTGATAGTTGTTTTTGTGTTTTTGTCTTCAGTCTAATGAATATAATAATTTTATTCTCTTCAATATTACGCCGCACTTTTATCTAAAGAATCATGGAGGAAACTATCAGAGAAGAAGTGATTCAGTTTTTAAAGCAGAAAGTGCCAGTTGAAACCTTAAGGTATAATACAGTGAGTTGTCTTATACATACGATTTAATATTTATGCCAGATAAGTCTTAAGTAAATGAACTCTTCACTGTTTGACATGACCTGAATCCCAAATCTTAAGGCAGACTTGAAGTTGTGGTGCAGATATGTATAAGCTTCAAAAGTTTCAGTTTCCTCGCCTATCTAAGAAGCCACTTTATTCTGAATTCTGTCAATATTATGAATTGGTTCGTGCAACTATTTTTGCTGATCAAGATATGAAGCATTCTGGAAAATTTTAGACTCAAGCAAGTGCAATAATTTTACCTTCATGAGTGCTTCAAAAACTTTCCAAGTGCCTCACATCTTAATCAATGCAGAGCTGATGCATGAACCAACTGCTGAAGAACATTGTTATCACAGTATTTTAAATGACATGCAAAGCAAAATTCCCTCTAGAGACCATGCAAAGGGAGAGGTGGGGGACGGCTTTATCCTCCCTTCCCACTGTTTTGCTCTGCTAAGTATGCCCCCTCCCCTTGTTGGTTGAAGCTAAGATATTGGTCTCCAGCCCTCCCCTTCCCCATCCAAAAATTTGCTCTACAGGCCCAGTAAATTTATATGCACATGTTATCAAAATGCACAATGGGAATATGAAGTATGCTTGGGGAATTGAATTTGTTTATGTATGCATGTGTGATTTTCTCTCTCTCAGTATGCCTCTCGTTTGTTGTCTTTTCTAAATTTTCTTTTTGTTTTTACTAGTTCTGTAGATGACATTGTTCTTGGTTATATTGTTAATGTCTTGGAACAACTTGGTGAAGATGATGAGTTTGATGTGGATGACTTCTCTGAAATAATGACTGCTTATATCCCAGAGTTTGATGAAGTCAATAGGTGCCTAGTTGTTATCTTGACTCACAAGTACTGAAATTAGAACCTGATTGACCAATTTTTTTCTGGTTAATTTTAAATGTTACTCTTTGAATTAGTTACAAATCTCAGTAACAGATGAAATAACCTTGCTCATCTAGCAGTTTGTTAGGTCGGTTATCTCTCAGATTAAATTCAGTGCTAGATACAGGATCAGCAGACCTTTATGGTGGTTGTGACTGGATACATGTTCATTTCATTATGACTTGAGACATCCTTTTGTCAAATATATCCATTTAACCTAAAAAAGGTTTTATTGAGAATTAGGATGACAACTGATAGGAAATTAAGTGTAGGATTCTCTAAGACAATGGACTTTAACTTTCTGTTGGTTGTCAGCAAATTGAAAACAGAAAACATGCTGGTAGATGATTTATTGATAAGCTTTTAATCCTATGCATGTAGGGATGCTGTTCAAAGTTGGATGCTTGACTTAGCAGACAAGCTAGTCAAGAGTAGAACTGCAAGGAATACATGTAGTTTCTCAGGTAAATCAAGGTCTTTTAATACTTGATTGACTGTGTACCTGTGTTTTGAGTCAAGGCCTCTGACCACTAAATCCTTAGCATTCAACTTTTGGTGATACAGGTTAGGGCATGGGTAATACATGGTTTGATTTTGCTGAAAGCAACTGCTTTTGTTGATATTTATGTGTGATTGCAAAGGCTGAGTTGAAACCCACACTGTGCCTTGCTAATGTTTGAACATGGTAAGAGTGAATTTATACAAAAAAGGTTAGTCCCTGAAGGTCAACTAAGCACAGCTTTGGTTGTTGTGTGACAAACTCTTTTCAACCTTCTTTAAGATGCTTACACTGTGATGAGAGAAGACAAATGCAGCAGATCAGTGGCCAGTTTAGAGCCAAAGAGTGTTCAAAGTGGTGATATTGCTAAAGATCATCAAATAATAACTTCACTTAGACAGTTTAGTTCCTGTGAACAGGGTACGAACAGTTTTGCACTTGAGACAGGCAAGCTCTCACCCTTGTCAAAGAGTAATTGCAATCAGGACACCAAAGCTGAGCACTATATCAAACTCAAAGAAAGTGTAGGCAATGCAAGGTAAATAAAATTTTCTGATAAAATTGTTTTATTAGATTCCTGTAATTTTACACCATGTAGCAAATACATGTATTGTGACCTAATTACTATGACACAGGTTAAATTCTCCTGATGAAATTTTACATACAATGCTTTCTAGTTGTTTTCATGTAGAAAATAACTTGATACAGTCAAGTAACTCACTTAATTTCATCTTATTTGAAAAACCCAAAGGGGAATGTATCTGAGATGTTATTGTACAGGCTAAAAGGCAGAACTGGATTAAAATTTAAAAGGAGTCCTGGTTACATTCTTTGTTGCTTAATGGTTGCTAAAAAAATTCAGAACTCAGAGACTTGCAGGACTCATACTGTTGCAAAATTGGATTTAAAATAACAGTCATTTTCATATTTCTGTACTTGAGTTCTAGATGAGGGTAAGCTTTCAGGGTATATAATCAGCCTTTATCACAAAGGTAAATCTTACTCTGATTAACAGCTTCAGGGAAGAAATTTTGATGCTAACAGAGGTTTTTCCAGAGGCGTGCTCTTTAGAAATACAAAACTGTCTGATGGTGGCAAATGGTGATGTTGAGTCTGCTGTCCAACTGATGCTAGTAAAGAAAGAAAACATTGATGAAGAATGGAAGGAGAATGTTCATCAAACTGTAGACCATGTTTCTCCAAAGGTGACCTTTTTGTTTGTCGGTTTCTCTAATTTGATTTTCCAGGTCACAAATGAGTCAGCACTCAATACAGAATATGAATATTTTATATGCATTGCAATGGAAATGGCTCCCAAAGAAAGTAGTTTATAGTTTTGATTCTCTCCAGTTTGTTACTTCTTACTCCAGTGGTTCAGCAAATTTATCAGTTACAGGTAGATAGATTCAATCTTGATCTTTATGAGAATTTCATCGTTAGGTGACTGTGCAACATACTTGTAAATGTACTGAGATGAAATCTGACAAACCAATTTTGTTTTACTAGAGTAGCAAAGAATATCTCTTCTTTTTGCTGAGATACATGTAACTAGTAAATGTAAGCTCTGTGCGATAGAAAACCCTACATGCCAAACCTCATTCCAGCTGGTGCACAGTAAACAGGGGTACTGCTACCCCATCTATGAAATGCTAGTCCATCCAAGATCTCCTCACAGCATTTTGCTGGGACGGCCTGATAGCTTGTCATTACTGCTGAGTAACATTTCTATTTTTGCTCAAGGATGTCACACAATGCTTCTTACTCTTTTGATTAAAAGTGAATGTCACTTTTTAAAATACCAAACTAGTAAACTCTGTGTTGCCTAGCGTTGTACTTTTACAAATACAAGAATGTTGAAAACATTCCACATACACATACAGTATATATCATAAACATGTAAAACTCATGTGGCTATGGATTTGACTAACTGTTAAAGTGTCCAGTCATTTATAAATAAGGTTCACATGCAACATACTCTTGTGGTGTGATGAACCATAGTCTTCCTTACGCAAAAGAACCAAATGAATATACCATGAACAGATGAAAAATTTGATGCAGTTTACCTTTTGTAGACACATCTTCCAACTGCAAAGAAGGAACAACTACATCAGGATGAACAGCAGGGTCTTAAGGAACAAATTATGGCAAAGTATGTTCAAATTTTTCAGATGGCTTCCCCCCTCCCCCCCCACTCCCCTCCCCCCCCCACTCCCCTCCCCCCCCCACTCCCCTCTGTTCAATTCTTGTTAGAATTTACTTGTAAATGGAGTGTTGCTTTTGCATTTATGTTTCCTTTTTGGATAAGGCATGGCTCATGTGGGGATGACAAGGATTGAGAGCTGTTTTAAAACTTCATGAGGCTAATACCATTCTCTGATCATTGAACCCTCCCCAAGATGCACCATATAAGTGCATTATTTTTAATGATTCAATTTAGAAAATCCGGATTATTCACTACTGTTGTAATTAAAACTTTTAGTTTCAATTAGTTTAAAGCTTTTCTTTGTTTTTATGCAGATATGGGTATGTTGAAGTTAGCCAAGATGAGAAAACATATCAACCGATACTTCACAAACAGGTACAACAAGACTCTGAAACCCAGACAACATTATTTGATGTAATAATTAGGAGCCTGAAGTCCACTGAGTTTCACGAGAAATTGTGGTGCTAAGAGCGAATGACGAATGACTAAAGCCAGCTTTACATTATCATTACAATTGATAAAACCAAATTATCCAATCTTACGTCAGTATTCTCCTTGATATGGTTGTGCATAAATCGCATTTGGAAGAAATGAAAATGAAAATAAAAAATGACATTTCGAGTGAAAGATTCACCCAGTAGACTTTCCTATCGCCAAGCCTGTTAAGCTTCGTTTGTGTCTTATAAATATCCAAGAAAAACCGTGCCTAGAGAAAAGATCAATCACGAAATGAAAACACATCTAAGGTACTCAAATAGATTCAGAGCCAGATGTATATAATAATTAAGACAGACATGTACACGTCATTAGGGGTAAAATTAATATTTCGTGCAAACGGGTGAGAAGAATGGTGCCCTTTTTTTCTCTCTAGTTTCAGTCTGTCTTAATTACAGGTCAAAACTAATCAATCGCTTTTGTTTTTTAAATTCAACGAATTTCGACGGGTGAAAACAAAACGGGACTCTTGAGTGAGTGAATATACACTTATTATGTTTTTTTTCTGTCCAAAAGAAATCGTTTAGGTTAATGAAAACCTCGATTTTCGATTAAAGAAAGGTTTAAACTTCCGTCACGAGGTTAAGACAAATAAAAATAGTAATCTACGATTCACAGAAACCTCGTTAGCGAGCCAGGACATGGGGGCATTAGTGTAGACTAGTCGTCAATGAGTTAGAAAATCTGATATCTCTGGGAAGATTAAACGGATAACCTTTCATTTTTTGTAGCGATGTTGACGTGTCTAAGTAACAAAGGGCCATTGAATCACATCGATAGCTTTTTCAGCCTTTTTTTTGTCGGTATTGTGACAGGATGAAAAGAAACTGGTTCGATATCGAGACAATCAAGTCGTTAGCACAAAGGGTGAACGATTTTCTTTGGTGAAGCAAGAGGAGTCTGAGGAAATGAAGAAGACATATGTGAACATCAAACCGGCACGGAAATATCGATTCCACTGATGTTTCAAATTCTATACCGAACGTGGATGAACTGAACCCGCGCAGAAGATATTCAAGCCTTCAAGACATACGCCATGGCAGGAAACTTGTACGATGTGAAAAGACGAACTCTATTGCAGTTTTTTCTACACCGATTTGACGACAAGTTTTTAAACGCCACAAAATTGAAAGCGATCTGGGACAGAGCGGAAGACGATCGCGCCTTATTTGTTATCAAGTGTTATAGATATGAGAAGGAATTGCTTTTGAGGGCAACTCATAGATAATAAATCATCTTACTTAATGAATTTAAGGCCATTACAGGCTTTATAATTTAAAGCTTTCTCCCTCGCCAAGACGAAATACAATTTTAGTTCTGTTTACCTAAAGAAAACGCCTTAAGCGACATAAGTCATGTTAAATTTGGACGTAGATCGATGTAAATATCTCTTTATTGATTTTTCTATTTTTAATCGTTTTGTTTGAACATCTTTATCACTTTTCGTGTTTGCCTCATGTAACGTGTCGTAACACAATTCACAACGTCCTTTCCACCGTGCGTAGGTTTCAAGATTGTCATATTTTTCAATTCAAGTAATTGATTTTTTTTATTTCAGGATCGTAAAGTTCCTGACAGCTTTTGACAATGTTGTGTTTGCTTTTTCGGTGCAATCCAAATGTATACAGCTGCACTTTCTAAACAGATTCTACTTCGTCATGTTGGCATTTGTCATTTCTAAGCAATGATTCGAATTTTGACGCATTTTTAACAATATAAGATTTTATTTCCTCTTGTTTATACGGTCAATTACGTGATAAGCTTTCTATCTTGTGCATACAGTAGCAACTGAAAAGGATAGTTTGAAAGACAGGTATTGACCCGTTCATCGAAAAATTACATTCTCGTTTTTATGCAGATCTCGTTGAGTGTACATTCATTATGGTGAAAGACAGCTACCTTGATAAAACACCCACCACATTTCAAAACCTTACTTTAAAAGCGCACTTAAGCTGTATTTTAATATCTCGCTGATAATTAAATACATCAACCAGGCATCTGCCTTTCTATATTTGAGATAAAGGTCAGTAAATTCTATTAAGTAAAACTTAATCTTTATTCGTTTTGATATTAGTGTAAGAGGAACTGAATTTCTTTTTTTTTTTCTTTTTTTCTTTTTTTTTAAATCATTTTTTCAGTGCTAATTCAAAATTCGAGACTTCGTCCTATTAACCTTACCAGCTGTTCTTTGTTTTACAATTCGGTCAATAAACGAGACACCCTTGCATTATCTTTTATTTTGTTGAGATCTTGTGAGGCTTTTCCCATGCATTAACTAGAGATCTGTGAAATATTTATTAGCGCCACTGACTGCAAGTTTAATGTGGAAGGAGTTGTTACAGCGCTTGGGGCAGGAAATTCACTCGTGTTATTCCGTGAAAGATGCTGTTCCCTCCGCGACCGCTGCGGCACTTTGTTCAAATGAAAAAGTTTCCTAAATACAGACTTAAAGTCTGGCTTCATGAATGAATACAGTAAAGGATTTACAATAGAGCCAAAGGCTAGCGTGAATGGCGAGAGTAGGGCAACGTGCTTGGGCAATAGCTGCGGCTTCCCGAGTGCGTAGACCAAAGTAGTCCATATAATTGGCAACCAGCTCAAAACAAACATTACGGCTATTACAACGAACACTTTAGTAACCTTTGCCTCCGAGGACACCCTCCTTGCTCTTAAATCTGCTCTGGGACATGCCTTTACGGAATTGACCAGTTTCCTCTCTCTCGTTACAATTTTACGAACTTGGCGAGAAATTCGCACGTAGCTGATAAAGATGCAGACATAAGGTATCGCAATACCCAGAAGGAGAATACAAATCTGATAAATTCTCAGAGCCAAGCCTGCTACATCGCTGTCAGTCCAAGAGAGTGGAAGAACTGCGCAGACTACAGCCATGATCCAACAAAATGCCACGATTGGGAAAAAAGACTTGACGATAGTGTTCGCGTAATTGAAGGGCCTCATACAAGCGACGTATCGGTCGAAAGTTACAGCGCTCAAATTTGCCACACTTCCAACCAAAGCTGTGGTGTACAAGATATTTAGGGTTACTGCTTCTTTTACTGATAGGGCGTACTGAAGAAATAGTGTGACCCCTACCAAGATATCAGACACCGCCAATGAAACGATAAATCCATTGGTGTATGTCCTTAAATTTTTGTTGATACACACCAGAAAGCAAACTACGCCATTAGTGAACATAACAAGGACTGCCAAAATGCTTAAAGGTATCTTTACCTCTGCAGAGACCATTTTCATATGCTACCCACGAGGACCTTCTCAAACTCAAGTCTTGATTACTTCTAACACGTTAATCAACAACTTGTTTCATGCAAAGATTTATCACCTGAAAAGGATATAAAATTTACATCAGCTGGGCTCCGCACATGAAAGCAAAAAACCGTCGCGAACAAGGAAGGCGAGGAAATAGTATTCAACCGGCTCACCGGCCAGACTCACCGGCAGAGTTGTATTAAGTTTTCATCTTTTCCCTACCACCAGCGGCAAAAACGGAGTTATTTTGAAAGAGCATTATCCAATATTGTGGATAAGTTTCTCTTAGCGCGCTGCGCACGTAAGCCTTACAGTAACCAATGAAACACGATTTTTCTTGGAAATATATGCACGGGCTTTAGGCAGGATTTACTGTGATGGAAAGTTAACAGTTGCCTCGTTTATTCTTTTTTTCTAATATAAGATTTTGATTGTCCCAAAGAAGCAAATGGAATTTCTAAATTTGTTTTAAAAAATTGAATATGTAAATCGCGTTGCTCAAAAGATTTAAGAATAATGTTATCTGCAGCTGGTTGAGGCAAGAAAACAGGACTTGTTATCTACATTGAGGTTTTTGGGACCTTTAAATCTCGACAACTTTTTTCCGTTTTATTCGAAGAGGAATTCTCAAAGTCAAGGACACGGTCGAGAGATATGAATCACTATTGCAGAGCATTTTGCAGCTGTGTTTTTGTTCATTTGGTTAGTGCAAACAGCTTACCTTTTCGGGAGAAAATAAAAGAGCCAAGTCAGGTTGGTTTCACGCCCATGTATTTATGTCGCGTTCAAGACAATGAAGAGTTATATTTTCTCCTGTTTCGTAGATTTGCTGATGCAATAACATAATTACTTCCATTAAGTGAGCTATAAAATGCATGCACTTCGAAATGTAATAAATTTCAATGTCTTCCAGACCGGTGGACGAGGGCGGTTTGTGGCTTGGAACCGAATGGTAAAGCATAAATCCTTGTTTTCGTTAAAAATGTGCTGACTTCCCAAACTACTCTCATCTAATCCCTGCATGATAGTGTTCCAATGCCTCAAAGGTGTTGGCACTGTCTTTTAAGTGCACCAAATGATTACAAAAGGGATTGCCTCCAAGCAAACATAACTTTCTTTTTTTGATTACGTTCTGTCGGAAGTTAGTCAATTGAATTAAGTAACTCAGAAAGAAGGGGAATTTCAAGGTCGTTCGTCTACGGTAGAATGAAATTAATTGAAGAACTCTGTATTTTTAAGAAATGCTTCAAAATTGGCTTATTGACTGAATCTGTTCTTTTTTTATCCAAATCTCCTGAGGGCCCTGTCACCAGTCGTCGGTGCTATCAAAGAAAAATGACTTTATGTCCCTCTTTCTGGTTCTCGAGTCGTCTTCGGTCGCCAGAAAGAGCCGAATGAAGCTTTCATTGGCTTCATTTTGATGAAAAGTATTTTGGTTCTATTTTTATCCCATCCTCATCATAATTTCTGAGATAGAAGACCGCTGGAAGAGAGCCAAACACATTTCCAGAAGAATTTAAATTGTGAGTTTTTTTTATCGCAATGATTGCTGTGTTTTGTTATAATCCCTGTCAACCAATGGTCGGTGAGTTCACTTCACTTTTATCTGAGAAAGCGTCGTAAACTAACAGTTTTAGACTTCAAACATTTGCCAAGCAAACAGCTAAAAGCCTCAATAAGGAGATTTTCAGCATCTGTTCAAGCGAAGTGACGCCACGCAGGAGGAGTAAATGAATACGATATTGTTGGGATAGTCTAAATTTAACCATAATGTGATTATTCTTCCATTAAAATGCGATTTTTTGGATCACAATAAATCTAATTCTGGAAGGGGCAAAAATTTTCAATAACCATCACCAAAAAGGAAATTTTACCTTTTATAGACTCAGTAATTCATCACAAAATGAATTGCAACTTGAACACCAAGAGTGTTTGTTTTGACTCGGAGTTCCGCACTCAGGTGATCACCTGCCATAGTAAGTCTGGTTATTGGTGATAAAGTACTTTTTCTAGGTAAATATACCACAATCTTGCAGTTTTTGAGCGCCATAAACTCACCCGGAATTTTGGAGAAAATAATAATATTTTAAAAAAGTGGTCACTCGCCACACGACTCTTGATTTACAAGTATTTGAGATTGTTCTTTCAATACCCCAAGTGGGTGAAGGACGACATAAAACCCGTGAAAGCTGGTCTATTGCATTTATGACTTGACAGAAAAAAACGTTTGTTGCAGGAAGACAATAGATGTTCTCCTAATTTCATAATTATTACCGAGTCACGAAAGTCTCGAGAGGTCGTGAGAAACCAGTGAAAGCACCCACTTAAAATGAACAACAGTGCTGAGGCAGAATGAAGAACCGGTGAGAAGAACAAGAGCTTCATTAACAAGAAGGCACCAGGAAACATGCGCTCCAAACATAGTTATTTTGTAGGGTAAAGTAACTGAGATGTATTTCAGATCCTCTTGTATTCAGTTTCGTGCAGTAATACAACTAACAATTAATAGCATTCTTTATCCTACTGAACTGATAACAAGCGACGACAAAAATCATCTCTACCAACACCGTGAGCTCCCAGGAGAGCAGCAAGTTAAGAAACTGAATCCACCAAGTAGGTATTATTCCCTCATCATTTCCTTCGGTTGCCATCACTTTGAGAACAAATCAGAAACCTTGCAGTGCACGCATGACTTCTCAAATAGAATTACAAAACAGAAAACACCAGAAAGCAAACTACTACAAAACAGCCATGTTGTGAGCCCAATTCTGTTACGTCACAGGTAAGCTTTGGCTAGGTTCCTAAGGGATATTCAAGCTATAAGCTTTCGTAATCGAAGTTTTGAGGTTACTTTTTCTTACAAAACGCAATCAGTTCGACTATCCTTTTGTGGGCGAGGACAACCATAATCATTTGGCCCCTACAATATATCTCTCGTTTGAAATGTAACAATGAATGTTACACAGACCTTCAATAAAGTTAGTGTTTTGGTACTGAATGAACAGACGTGTATTGAAGGTCACCCTTGTCGAAAAAAATTAAAAGAGAGTAATTCAGTGCTTAATTCCCGAATTGTCCTTAGATCGCCGAAAACTGGGGTTATAAAAAAATGGTATGTGCTAAGGAATGAGGCCTCTATGGAAGATTCATTTCGTAACCTGATACACTCTTGGGGAGTTTATATTTCTTTCATAGTTGCACTTGCTTTGTGGATAATTTCATGGACAGTTTCATAGAGAGCGAGTTCTGTTTTCGTGAAAATCAGACTTACACGACGGCTGCATCGAGTAAAAGTGAGGGAGTCCTAATAAGGATAATTCTCGAATCAATATTAATGTTATCTGTCTTATTGCCTTCATGATAGTGTTTCAACAACGAACTGCTTCAAACTTTTCTTCATTCTTGTATTGCTTGTAGAAAATGAAATATTGTTAAGATGGCATTTATGCCAATTGTCCCTCGAAGATTTTCGGAAAAGATCGGTAGAGAATTTACCAGTTTACCGGAAAAGAAAAGGAGCTTCTTTCAGGTTTGTGAATTCAATATCGGCTTAGGTTTTGTAAGTTTGCCCTTCGCAATATGAGGTAATATCCGTCATTCTTGACCGAATAATTTTACCTTGATGGAACCTCTTAAGCTTATCCAACTAATATTTCGAGGTTTTCCTCCTATTCAATGGAAAATTTCCATAATCCCCGCTTAAAAATATTTAGAATATTGGTAGCTTTCGTTTGTTTTAAAGTTGCGTTGACATCTACCTGAATCGAGAATGACACGACAGTAACGAAGGTCATTATTGCAAGAAGTGACCTCATTTTTGTCCTGTCACTGAAGAAAGGGCTGATATTGTCAGTAAACACTGCTGGAGCCGCTTAAAGCTATTGTTTGGTATTCTAGAGTGAAATAACTCTGTCACTGAATGAATCGACTATTTAAACGATATTTTATGAACAGCTTTCATTGTTAGCCAATCAAAAACGTTTACAAACAACTGTAGACGATATTTGGTCAGGATAAGAATTGAATCGTCTTTTGGGTGTACTCCTTGCTCAAGCTGCGAAGAAATAGCCTAATGTGAGCAATAATTTAGGTCAACTTTTATATATGACAAGAATATGAATAAGAGAGAGTTTTTTACAACAGATGAGCAGCTGTAAAATCATATAATAAAAAGTGTTTCCACGAATTTCTCACAGCACGAAAACGAGGCGTGGGTTTGCAGGCATCACAAACGCCTTGTGGTGTAACATGTATTTTTCGGCAATGTTTAAAAAATGCAGAAGGCTTCTACAGTCTTGGCCATACTCTCTCGGATCCAAATCGAAGCGATCTGAATTTTATATTTTTCAACAGAAGGCCGAGATTTTCTTTGTTTGTTGTGGAGCAGATGAAGATCACTGTATAAAAAATAAGGAGAGAGAAACACTGGAAGTTAAAAATGTATTTATAATAGCGATACCTGTTTTCCGCTCATTAAGTATTGAAAGAAAAAGTGCGTCGGCCGGGAATCGAACCCGGGTCAACTGCTTGGAAGGCAGCTATGCTCACCACTATACCACCGACGCTGTTCATGAAGGTAACTTTAAATCCTCACAATAGATGACCATCAACTTTGTCCACGTACCAGTTTATGTAGCAGGTAAATAAACAAACACCTGCAATGAAGATCCAAAGGCCGAAGTTGAACTATGAAATGGAATGGACGGAACTCCAATATACCTGGAGAACCAAATATTACCTAGAAATTCATGCTATAAGGACAAAATGACTGCGTCGACCGGGAATCGAGCCTGGGTTGGTTGGTTGTGAGGCAGCTATGCTCACCACTATACGGAAAGAAAGAGTAATTGAGAAAAAGGGCACTTCTAGGTATAAACGTTTTGATTTATTGTACTTCATCAATTTCAAAGCAAAGACGATTCTGGGTTTCCCTGGGATCCAGATTCCTAATCCAAGGAAATACTACAGTGGTTAGTGTAACCTCACTTTTCTCTGCAATTTAGAGATAATATGAATTCATGGGTATAAGTAAGCAACTAAAAATAGCACGAGTAACGGTTGGTAATAACGATATTAAATTTATGAAATTATGATTTGGTAGCTCCGCAAATTTACTTTAAAAAAAAAAAAGCAAAGATTGTTTTGCAGGTAGTATAAGCACTGCATTGCATGCAAATGTTAAAAATGAAAATAACTGGGGAATATCCAGGGTTTTTTTTACAGAAGTGGTACGTAAAAAGGAAGTGTTTGGCGTCTCTGTTGGGGGAGTCTCTGCACCAAACTTTGTCAAGAGCCCCGTTTTAAGGTCACTGAGAGGAAGGGGAGTAGTTTTGGTCGTGTTAATGTAATATCACTCTAAGCAGGGATTGCCATCTACTGCCTCTTTTTCGACTAAATGCATTATGAGTCGGGAAAGGTTGCACTTTTCCCTTGTACACTGTTCGTCATACAAGAATCTGATGTCAAGTCCCTCTCACATAAAAAGTTAGATTTCGTTTGTATTTCTCCACGATTTTTATTAAACAGAAGAAGGTCACCCTCAACAAAAAAACTAATAGATCAAAGAACAATAAATCAGGTTAATTCCAGAATCTTCCTCAGGTCGCCGAAAACTGGGTTCACAGGGAAAATGGAATGTGGTTAGGAATGGGGATTCTATGGAAGATTTTTATTTCTTAACTTGATACTCTCTTGTAGAGTTTAACGTCGTCTCTTAGTTACATTTGCTCTGTGGATAATTTTCATACTGAGGATCAATCTTATTTCTTGCAAAGCACTTCACTGCGTCACTGTCACACCGACAGATAGCAAGCTGGCACTTGTCATTTGAAGGGGCTGAAAGATCCACACACAAAAAAAGAACCAAAATAAGTACAATGCTTTCGTCTACACCAGAATCAGGCGTATCCTTATGAAATGTCATTTGAAGTAAAAGTGTTACGATGTCTAAGCTGTGCAGTTTGGTTTTCCCTCATTCACAGGGTACATTAAATTTTTACTACGAACAGACAGAAATAATTTTAAGTGGTAGAATTCGTCCGCGTCCCAATTTATACTACACTCTTATTCAAAATATAAAAAGGGAGAAGCATTGGCGCAAAGATTTAGAATAAATACTGTGACAGTTACACTCATAATCAAGTCGCTGGAATACATTCATTAAACAATCTGGTTAATTATTTAACATGACCATCGTAAAACTCCTTTTAAAAGTTCCCCATACCACATTCAGCGCATCCTTCTCTCTTGTAAACTTTTGTGTAGATGTTCCAGGGAAAAGTACACAGCTTGTCACGGTTTATCCGCCTGTAACATGCATCATGTGTTTGACAACACCTGAAATAAGTTAAACAGTTTCAGCGTGACTCTTCAATCGTGGTTATTATTCACGAGTGAATCGTGCTCTTCTCTCGATATAAAACATTGTAGATGGTAGTGATGAGATAAAACGAGGGCGGAAAAGGAGATGGGAAGGTGAAGAACTGAGGTGGAATCGATATGAATGATTCGGAGGAGGAAGAGGAGACGACGGAGTAATGACCAAGCAAGCTCTTACTCTTATAGGTAGTTCGACCGCTTGAAGTAACCGGCATAGTTCCACAGTCGGTCGCTCAATGGCTAAGATGCAAAATCAAACCAAGGATCACAATTCAATTTGATTTAAATTTATCGCTCCGTTGTGAAAAAATAATAAATGTACTCTCCTCCCACAGTATACGAGCATTTTAGGGTCCTTACCTATCAAGACCATCCACTGGGGTCCCCTCCCCTCCAAGTCCACAATAACATCCGTAATGATTGTACTTTAACGGGTCGTTAGAGGTCGCGCAATCAATCATCTTGTAGAACTGAATTAAGTTTCTACGAGACCTGGCATGATTGTGATCATCTGTAATGGATGTGATAAGTTTGTCGCACTGAGCAAGTGCAATACATGAGCACTTCATTATATGAATAATGCAAAAAGTCCCACATACTGTATCTACGCATTATGAATTTCGAATTAAGCATACAGATTTGTTGAAATGTTACATTTTTATCATATGGTTATATTCAACACCGAAATTACTTGACCATGCATCGAGTAAGATAATCGTGTAGTTTTTTAATTGATACCGTGTATCCAATGTCGAGAACCATCATCCGCGGAATTCTGCAAAACAAAAGAAAACAAAATATTCAGAACAGGGATGATTTTAGAGAACTAGTCATCAACATCTTCCAAGTATGACAATGATCGTTGCATGTTTAGATGAAATTTATTTCGATTAAAATTGAGATAAATGTATTGAGGATAAAGTGATGTAGCTGAAAATTTGTTCAGGCCTTGTCGCAGATTTCATTCATTTAAATGCGAGACAGGAAATACACAGGCCACAATCTTTTAAGATTGATTGATATGAGAGCTTCTCTATTAAGTTCAGTGTCTGAATCAATATGCTTGCTTTTCTAGTTTTAGTTTGGGTCCAAATTCAAATTAATCTCTGTTTAAGAAAACTTCGGCATCTGAACCGGGCTCAATTTTCCTTAAATACGCTTTGGAATCAGACGACTTATAATGAACAAGCGGACGAGCATACAAGACGACTGCATAATAAACAAGTGTAGAAGATCAAGAAATGTCCCCAGGCATAGTTAACCAGAATTCTCGAATCAAGCTCAAAGTTATTCCGTCTTATTAACTTCATTAGGGAGTTTAAGAAAACTACGACAGCAAAGGGAACGTCACTTAACAAAGGTTTCATAAGCAGAGCGATTGCTTTCCACGTGCGTTATAAATCTTTGCAAATTTCTCTGCGTCCTCTGCAAAACAACAACGTGAAATGACCAAACTTCGCGTTGTCTGGAGAACGCGAACGGCGACGGCTAATTTTTTACATTTCTATTTTTAATTTAACGCTGTGTTACATGTTCAGTTTTGAGATACTTTTAACGGTGGGAAACAAGCTAAATGACTTTAGAGTATCGTGTTCAAGTTAATTTTTTAACCAACTTTGTCCACGGCGTCGCCGTCGTCGTTCCTTAAACTCCCTATTTCAAAAACGAGTTAGATCACTCTGTTTTTTCATTCTTGTGTAACATGTGGAGAAAAAAATATCTTAAAATCGTCGGTTTTTACTAAATGGCTTTTTGATCATACGGTGTTATTCGTGCCAAAGATCCGAAGTAGATTTTCCAAAAGGGTAGGAAGAAAATTTGCCAGTTAGTATCAAGCCTCTTTGAGGTTTGTGGACTCAAAGTAGCCGAAGTTTTGCAAGTTCGCGCTTCACAATCTGAGCCATTCTTTACCATCCCCGCATATTTTTACCTTTTTGGTACTTTTCCAGTCCTACCAGGCCAATATTTAAGGTTTCCTCTTGCTCAATGGAAATCTCCTGGAACCCTGCGTTTAAAATATTCGTATTTCCCGTTACTTAAAAAAAGGTGCCTGAATAACTACCTGATTTGGGAGTGACATAACACCTTCAAAAACTGCAATGAAAGCGATCATAATAAGAATTGACCTCATTTCTGTCCTGTTTCTCGAGCAAAAGGGTCGATACTGTTAGTGCTCAAAGCTAAAGCCCTTCAAAAGCTATGCTTGGTATCCGAAATTTCGGCGATTTTATTTTTGTACGAATAAAATATTTAAACGATATTCTCCTGTAAGATTTCATCGTTAGCCAATCAAAAAAGTTTATCGATATAAGTTTTGACGTCAGTTGGTCAGGATAAGAGCTGAATTTACTTCTTTAAAACGTCTTTTGGGTGCGCTGCTTGCTCAGGCTGCCAAGAAATTTACTTAAAGGATCAAACATTTAACCCAGCTTTGATATATGACAAGAATGTGGATGAAACTTCGTTTGTTGCAGCTGCACTTTAATGAGAAATTAACAACTGTAAAAATCACAGGACCCTAAGGCGAGGCACGGGCTGTTTTCAGACAAGAGAAACGCTTTGTGGTGTAATATGATTAATGTGCCTTTAAAAATGTAAAAAAAAAAGCCTGCTTTTCATTCATACTAACTCAGATCCAATTTGAAGCAATTTGAGTTTTTTTGTCCTGAACAAACACAAATTGTGTTTGCTTTAGCCAGATCCCAACTTAAAGCGCGAAATTGCTTTCGAAAATGCCCAAATTAATCTCCACAAATGCGCACTCAGGGAAAGAGGAGTAAACCCGGTAGAGTTTTCCTTTGTGTTACTATGGAGCAGATCGAGTTCACTGTCTAAAAGTAAAGAACGGGAAACAGACGATGGTAAAAATGTCCTGCAATTAATGATAAAAAAATTTCCGTTCATCGAGCAAGGAAGAACTGAAACCTCTTCAGAATGAAACGTAGAATCGTTTGAATAGCTTAACAAATGCAAGAATCGTAAAAGAGAGGAGACGCAGGAGTAAATGATACGCACTTGAGCTGCAATGACCGACGAACCAGAATAACTTTAACAGCTACAGAACTTAAACATTTAATCATTGAGAAAACTTTGTTTCTGTGCCATACTGACACAACATTAACTTGACTTTATGTCGTTTTTTTTTTTATTCCGTTTCTGTTTCTTTTCTAAGTTATAGTCCGAATAGGAAGCGAGAAAATTTTCATTTGCATTCACTTTATATTTCTCTCTCCTGGGTACAACTTATTTTGTCTGATAGGTTCCATGGTGTAATGATTAGCACTCTGAACTCTGAATACAGCGATCCGAGTTTAAGTCTCGGTGGGACCTTATCCTTTCACATCTTAATCAGCAATAACAGAGTTGAACAAAGTAGAGTGGACGGTAAAACCTGGCAGCTGCATATGTTCTCATAAAAGGATTTCGTACAGTAGGAGAAGTCAGGAATTTTCTTTTTGTTCCAATGAAATGAAACGAATTCGACAATTTTGAAAACGTCAGCTTCTATAATGCCAGGGTATCGAATAAGGTTTCCAGTCATTCAACGCAGTCTTTTTCATTTCCTTAAGATATAAAAGCTTAGAGAAAACTACTTTGTTTCATTTTCTATTTCTTTATTTATTTGTTATTGATGCCACAATTGAATACACAAAGAAAGTAGACTCCATGTTACCGTGCGCCTGCTTAGTAACAGATTTAACTTGAACTTTAATACAAATTCAAAATTATTTCATTGATCAAGTCAATTCGATCAATTTGGGGACAATGTAAAACAGAATACAAGATTCTTTAAAATAAGCCGCCTTAAATATTTACTTAGTTAAAAAAGTCAGTGTCTACGACTATTTACAAAAAATAGAAAAATTAATCTAAACTAATAACAGGAATAAGATAATTACGATAAAAAATTGGCACTGAATTTATCATAGAAATAATGAAACAATTTCTTGCGATATACTAGCTCGGTGTTAGAATCCCTAATGTTGAGAGGTAGTTCGTTCCATGGGCGATAAATCTGAGTAAAAAATGAATTCTTCAAAGTTTCTGTTCGACTTAAAGGGGACATCGAGTGTTTAATAATCAAAATTTCTCAGGGGCTCGTTACAAGAGCGAAATGATACAAAGTCAAAAATATCTAAATCATGTATATTCTTAAGACATTTAAGGAGGCTCTATGTTTTGCTAAAGAATTTTTGTTTTCGCTTTTCAAGGTCACTAAAAGCCATAAAAAGGCGATGAGCAAGGTTCGGACTATTGTTTGCTGTTGTAAATATTATCAAAATGATTTTCGTTATTAAGCTAAGGCTCCACGGAAGGAGGCGCTCGCCAGCGATAATTTGGCTTTTCCTTTGATTTTCTTCAATTTGTTTGAGTGAAATCTCTCAAAATTTTCACAATTTTTAACATTTGTCCTGCCGATCATTTAAAGCCGAAAAAAAACAGGATATTGCAAAAGCAGTTTCCTCGCTTTGTGCAATTTTGTGTTTTCTTCCACTATCTCAAATTTGGTCTTATAATAATAATAATAATAAATAAGATCTTTTGACAGGGAGCCCACGTCACAAAGTGTGGTTTTCAGTGAGGCCCTGCATAAATCTAACGTAGGGATAACAGAAAATAGAAATATGGTTATCAAGAATAGGATAAAAGGGTATAATCAATAGAAGAGACTACATGTTTTTAACAAGACGTCTAAAAACTGAAAAATCGAAAATGTTCCTAATGCCGTCTGGGAGAGCGTTCCAGTCATCTACTGCATGACAAACAAACCGATGCTGACCCCATGTACGCTTTGATTGTGGTTTACAAATGTTATTACGAATTTTTTTCTGTCAACAGGCACTAAGAAGGGCACAAATATGTTTAACAGTCCAGCAAATCTTAGGAAATTCCACCGAAGGAAACGCGATAAATCATGCTCGAAAGATCCCTATTTTCTTTATCGCAAAACATCTCGTAATGGAAAAGAACTTGGTCAAGATCTATATCTCAACGTGCGTAAACTTTCGAATCTCTCGCCTTTTGACAATCTTCTTACGGTTTTTTCTTTCCGGTTGACCTCTTTATCAGGCGTAGAAGTCCTATGAATATTACGGGTGATGTTGCTGAAAAAACCCTAGATTCCATCACATAAAAACTGCATCTTGTTAAACTGTTTTAACACACCTTTTCAGATAACAATCGCGCGATCACATCGAGCTGCCATGTTTGATTTGCATGTTGGCATTTTTAAAGCTCCGTCATGTTCGCACCCAGATCTCGCGTGGTAAAAAACGTTCGAAATTCAGTGGTGTTGAATATCGACGAGCCATTGAAAGCGAATCAAAATGGAAAAATCAAAATGGAAAAATCAAAATATAACAACTCTTGGTCAGCCGGTATGATTCCTGAAATGATAGAACATCTCATTAAGGAAAATAACATAACAATGGCAAACCAAAGTTAAATAAAAATTGTTCACAGATGTTTGTATTAAGGACAAAACTGTGATAACTGCGTCGGCCGGGAATCGAACCCGGGTCAACTGCTTGGAAGGCAGCTATGCTCACCACTATACCACCGACGCTTGAGTAATTCTCTATTGGACACCCTATTTGAAGAAACAACGGAAAATCGATACAGTGTTTTGGGCTAAAAGTACAAGGACTTATCTTTAGTTTCAGAATAACTGAGAAGAAAATGACACTTCTTTGTGTAAAGTTTGAGTTTTTTGTGCCTCATAACATTCATGTCAACCAAAGACGCCTGTGCAGTTCCCTGGGCTCAAGAATTCCTAATCCAAGGTAACATTACGGGGAATAGTAAAGGACATGCTCTTCATGAACTTCACTTTATTCTGTTATTTTAGTTATGATATGAATACTTCTCTGCTATAGCCAAAGGGAAGTATTTAGCTCCTTGACTAAGTAGCCCTCGCACCAAATCTTGTTAAGAGCCCCGTTTTGCCGTCACTAAAAAGAAACAAGGTGAGTCTGTTTATTGTGTGAATGCAAAATCAATCTAGAGACGGAGTATAAACCTCTCTCCCCTTCGATTAAATACGATTCGAGCGAAGCTGTACTTTTCCCTTTTACAATTTACGTCTTACTAGAATCTGATCTTCAGAATGAAATGTAGAATTTCAAAACAGAGGAAATGTCAGGAGTAAATGATCTGCACTTAAGCTGCAACGACCGACGAGCCAGAATAACAGCTACAGAACTTAAACCCTTGATCATTAAAAAACTTTGTTCAGTTCTGTGCCATATTAAGACAACATTTAGCTTGACTTGATATTTTTCTTATTCCGTTTCTGCTTCTTTTCTGAAGTTAAAGTCAGAATCGAAGTTAGAAAATTTTCATTTGAATTCACCTTATAATTCTCTCTCTTAGCTCCAACTAATACTGTCTGATAGGTCTCATGGTGTAATGGTTAGCACTCTGGACTCTGAATCCAGCGATCCGAGTTCAAGTCTCGGTGGGACCTTGTCCTTTTACATTTTAACCAGCAATTGCAACAACAGAGTTGAACAGAATGGAGTGGACGGTAAAACCTGGAAGCTGCATATGTTCTTATAAAAGGAATTCATATACAGTTGAACCCCGATCACTCGAACTCTCGGTAACTCGAATTCCCCGCTAACTCCAAGCAAAAATGATGTCCCTTTGATTTGCCCCATACATTTACTATAATTTTAACCTCTATAGCTCGAAACCCTGTTAACTCGAAGCGATTTTTTACTTCCCTTTAGGTACTTTTCTTTGTAATTTTACCCTCGATAATTCGAAGTAGATTTTCACTTTTTGGGGACCAATGAGCCATAACATCTTGCACCGAAGATTACATTTAATCTCATCAGTTTACTCGTAGTTTTCATGCTTTTGTTTTGTCGCTTTTATGCTAGAGATCTTAAAATAAAACATGTATAAACACAAAACCTCTTTAATCAAGTGTTTGTGGTCTTTTTGTTTAAAACCCCTATAACTCGAAACCCTGATAACTCGAGGTATTTTAATTTCCCTTGGCAATTCGAATTACCGAGGTTCAACTGCAGTAACAGGAGCCAGGAGTTTTCTTTTTGGTCCTATGAAATGAAACAAATTCGACAATATTGAAAAACGCCAGCTTCTAGCGCAAGGTTACCGATTAAGGTTTCCAATCACTTGACGTAGTCTTTTTCATTTCCCAACGAAATTAAAACTCAGCTTCTCTGTCTCATTTTTCATTTCTTTGTTATTGATGCCACAATTGAATTCACACAGTAAGCAGATTCCATGTTGCCGTGCACCTGTTCAGGAATAGATCAACGGAGATAACGACAAAATGTGATTGGAAGAAAAACTGGCACACAAAGGGCAGCCGAGTGTGTCAGAATATTCCACCATATTTTGACGTCTTCTGTGAACAAGTAGTGTATTGATCAGCAACGCGCTGAAATGGAATGTACTTATTTTAAGAGATGAAAAAACAAATTTTAAGGTGATGTCATCAAAACTTCTGTCCTTCATTAGATCATAAGGATGAAATAGAAATAATAAACCAGTAAAAATAGATTAGTTAGCCGTTCATAAAGCATTTTAAGAACAGTTGAATTAGCCTCATTGCGTCGGCCGGGAATCGAACCCGGGTCAACTGCTTGGAAGGCAGCTATGCTCACCACTATACCACCGACGCGGCTACAGGATGTAACTAAATAAGAAACGTTTCTGATGTTGTCATCGTGAAGACGCAAATCCTGAGTTTGAAATATGAAATCGTCGTTGAGCGGAACGGTGAAAACGTTCGAAATTCTGTGGCGTTGAATATCGACGAGGCATTGACAACATATTTTCTTTAACTGTGAAGCCTCGTAGGACGGGCTGCCAACTGCTCTGAGTTTGGGGCATGGTTCTTACCAAGATTTCCTGTCATGTTTTTTCCCCAAAGGGGTTTTTTCTGGCAGGTTTTTTCTGGCCTCCGTATAACCGTAGTAATGTCCATGTAAGCGGTTACTCATTTCTGTTAATCCCGACTTGGTGAAGTTTGCATGTTAGTAATGTATACCTATTTTTGAATGTGTAAGGAGTTGACTGTGTATCAAGATTGTACATAACCGTAGTAATGTCCTTGTAGGCGGTTGCCCATCTCTGTTAATCCCGACTTGGTGAAGTTTGCATGTTAGTAATGTATAACTATTTTTGAATGTGTAAGGAATTGACTGTATATCAGGATTGTATATGGTATATCAGTTGCGAATGTATGTATGTACGCATGCCTCGGGCTATGTATGCCTCGGGTTGGTTCTCGGCAGGCTTCCCCAGATAAACTTATTTGGTGTACGCTACCGTCTTATTTGTTGTGTATTGGGGACTAAATTAACTGAGAAAAAAGGTACTTCTTTGTGTACTGATTTGAGCTTTTGTGCCTCATAACATTCTTGTCAATCAAAGAGGATTGTGCAGTTCCATGGGCTCCAGATTGCTAATCCACGGTAACATTACGGTGAATAGTAAAGGAAATGCTCTTCATGAACTTCACTTTATTCTGATATTTGGTAATAATATGAGGAATAACATCCTCTGCCTGACCTTCGACTAAATACGAGTCGGGAGAAGCTGTACTTTTTCCTTGTACAATGTACGTCTTACTAGAATGTGATCTTAACATCCCTTTTACATACAAAATTAGAGTTAAGTCAGACTCAGTTTTGTGTTTTCCCTCGACTTTAATTGTCATTACAGGCTCTCATACAATTTTGTGTGTAATATGTCAAGCTAAATCATAAGAAGTTTGTTCCTTTTTCTCTCTCTTTCTCTCGATTCTTAACTGTTGTTGCTGGTTTATTTTCAATTCTGTGCGTCAGCAGTGTTCGGATGGATAGTTATAATGCTCTTCATTCCATTCCGACTCGGCAAAACACCTGGCTGCTGCTCCGTCACATTCACAAATGGCTCGCTCACATGAACCCTCTTCATCAACTGCATGAGTTTCGTCAAATAAGAACCATACGTGTTAGTAATAGCAATATTAGTTTTAATTGTTGTGTCTATTTAAATCTTCGAACAAATAAAAGATAATAAAATTACTAACATTCTGCTTTTTTTTTTTCAAGTAAAGAGTACGTTGAGAAGAAGACTGATCATCGGGACATCTTTGTATAGTTTACAAATGCGTATCAGCGATATAGCATTCCTATAATTTCAAATTAGATAGGAAAATAGAAAACCAGTGTGCATTTTATTACAATGATTCTTTCAATTTGATTGCGAAAAATTACAAAGGTACAAAATATTGGTATTGCTTCAATTCCCATCTTTTAAACAAAATTCGCACATTTTTTGCCCAGTGACATCTATCAAGTGAACTGCTATCGGGTACCGCAATGAAATAAACGAAAGTTCCCAAGAGTTAGAAAGACTCATAAGTAAATAAAAAAGTGCTGAACTTATCTAGACTTACCACAACCAGTACAGGTGTCATCTCTACTGTATATTTTCCAATAAACAGACGAAGAGAACGTGCACAAGTCTGGATCTTTCATTATACGACCGTAACATTCATCATGAACTTGACAGCATCTGAAATTGGAGAATTTTATAACTACCGTCGTTTACTACCTCTATCAGATTGTTGTGGTTCTTGAAACCAGAAATGGTGCTGATGGCTTTCTAAAGAAATTTTCCAAGATTTCCTACTTAAGGGGAACTCTACCTTATCACAAGCACTTTGCTATAATCAAATCCGTTTCCTTCCTAGAAGGGAAATAAAGGAACGCCCATCTATTTCGCTTTAGAACAAGAAAGCGGGGATGCTGCAGTGGCAAAAATTTATCTCAGAGCTGTGGCTCGGGATGAAGTCTCATGTGGGTAAGAAGGTGTCTTCTGCATTACATAAACAAGTGATTCTTTACAGATGAACTGGTGTTTGATATGACTGCGCCTACCTATCAGTAGCATCTAATGGATTTCCTGTTCCTCCATAACCGCAATAACAGCCATAGTCGACGTAATACAAAGAACTTCGTGACGTGGTACACTTAATCATGTTGTGAAACTGCACAAGGTTCCTCTGCGTACGGGTAAAGTCTTCTGTAAATGACAAAATTCAATGTGCGAGGAAGAATCAGAGCTAAGTTGTTATAACTTAATTTTTTTAGGGAAACGGGGGAATCAGGTGGCTATGGGAACACGCACTCGACCTCATAGAGCTATCAATATTAGATATGAGAATATGGCTCCCTCTTAACATATACAGAAAAAAAAAACCATCCATTCCCCCTTCCTACTTATCCGAATGGCCACAAACGTTCTTTGCATTTCATGAAAAACCAAGATTGTATAAGCTTAAAATGAAATCCTCAATCACTACCGACGAATTGACCCAAAAACCATGCCACAGCTTGATTAATTTAGGAGGCCTTCCTCGGTTTTTCAAGTCCCTAAATTAAACAGCTAAAGGTCTCACTAAAGAGAAACTAAAAGTAAGACTTTTTCATATATACACGTCAATCATTCGGATTGAAGTGTAATTACATGTGTTAGTTGGGTTTTAAAAATCTCAGCCCGCGATTCATCAACCCAAAGCCTTCTGGCTTAATTTCAGTTGGAAATTATAAGGGACAAAATTCGCTAATACGAGAGTATGGAATCTCGCACAAGAACTTAGCCTTTGCAAAAAGGGAGATTGTAGGAAGTGAAGAAGAAGCTTTATCATAGCTTGCACAAGCCATACATAACTTTTACCTCACCTGAACTAATTATTTTCTGTTCGAAGTCTTGTTGTGGTTCATCCTGTAATAACCCGAAAAATAAGACACGACCTAAGGACGTGGTCTCCACAAATCCACACATATCTAGATAAATTAACTCCGACGATGGGCTGAGTTTTCCCTATAAAAGGAACTATATCTATAGAAAAGAGCTCTCTTTATTTTACAGAATGCACAAACCTTCACTTTCTTTAAAGAAACTTTGTTAAAGTTCGCGTCAAGTGAAAGATTTAGTGTTAACTTTGCAACGTACAGTTCTTTAAATCAGTTATATCGATGCATCCTTTTACTCTTATTTCTTTTGGGTGTTTCGTTTCTTCTTATGTTGCTCTATTCTTGCGAGCTCGCTTTGTAGCGAGGTTATAATCGGAGATAATTTTCGAAAATATACGAAATTACCTTTGCAATAACTTAGGGTCTGAATGAGGTCAACCGTTAGCCGTAAAACGGCCCAAAAATTCAGTCGTTAGGCGAAAAAATTGAAATCCGTAAGTCGTTACAACAGTGGACCGTAAAAAGCACATCCCTTTTAACTACCTACCTTGCGAGATGGGAGAGAGAAAGTAGAAGATAAAACGACCATCTTTAGCAAGATTATACCCTGCATTGTGTTGGCTGTTCCCACCTTCTCCTTTTTGATACCAGAGTTTCTTCTAGTGAAATATGGCTAAGTTGAGCACCTCTGTTTATTTCTCTAATATCTTATTTGATTTAGTAATCTGTATCGCGTGTTTTAATCACCTGACACTGTCACAGCCTTAAGGGTTAACAAAATATCTGGGGTGTGAAACGATCATCTGCTCCAGCTGATTCATTGACGTGATATTGAAATAACAAATAGTGAAACTATCACTGCGTAGATTGATAAACTCTACAAGAGTTTGAAGAGTACAAATCTAAGTGACCTTAAGAGAGCAGATAACTTATACCCTTCATCGTCCATAACGCGAGCGAAATGACAGCTGGAGAATTCAAATTTCGTGCAGAAATTGTCGATAACCCGTGACGTTCGCGATAATCGGATTTCTTGTCGTTTGCATAACTCTAGTATAGTATTATAAGGAGAAAAAAGTTGAGGACTCACTCTTTCAGCCTCTTTTTCTATCGAAAATAGCCTTGAAATGTTTCAAGGAAAGTTCATCGATCCGCTTTACCTTAATGAAGCGGTAAACCATGAAGCAAATCTCAATAGAGATATTTGTAATGATAAAAAAACAAATTTTTAAAAAATGATGCTTCGGCTTCATTTGTGGCGAAGCTAGGACCGGTCTCTTTACCCCAAAGGGCGCTTTTTAACTGATAGGATTGGAAAATTTTATTGAGAGGGTTATATTCAGTAGCTTGATAAAAGAAACAGTTGAAAATCGTAGCTGACCGGCCAGCCTTTAATCAATAAGGATCTGAATAATGTGAACTACCAACGAGAAGTAGATTTCATTTAAGTATACGACTAGCAGCCATGAATATTCGTGATAATTCCGTGCGAACACCTCGAGGGTCCAAAATAATGGATGGCAAAATTGTAAGAACTTAAAGGAAACATTTGTGTTTCAGTATATTTTACTCATCAAATACAAATTACAAAGTGCCAATGAGAAGTCATCAGTGGAAATACGTGGCTGAAAGTAAAAGACACTTGAGTTCCTTATCAACAAAAATATGATTATGTTTGCTGTAAAAGAGCACCATTATTATTGCCATTAAAAAAGTGAATAAATCATAACATTACAAACAGAACATGTAACGTTTTTCAAAGTTAACTGAACCAAATCTACTGTTTTTCACCCTCTGTGCTTTCTTTTATGTGTCTTACGCTAAAACATCTTTAATCTGCTTCGTAATTTCATTTAAAAAATGTGTGTTATGGGTTTGAAACTGTTATTACCACGTTAAGATGTTTTATTCACTTTTGTAGTAAGGTTAAGAAGGAACTTTATGTTGTTTTCATATGGGACTATGTGAGGAAACGAAGAGAGCTGTGTGCGCGCGCGTTCACGTTGAGAAGACGAAAAATTGAATCTAAAAGCTAGCAAACAATTTTCAGGCCACTTCAACTTCTAAAGTATTTAATTTTGGCGGAAAGTCCCCTCTAAAATACGGCCTCCTCAAGTAAAGGCACGGTGTTTCTTATTTGTTTTTCCATAGAAATCAACCACCTGAAAATTTGAATTTCCATCCCAGATCACGCATTCGTAAAAAGAATAACATATAAAAGTAACGCGAATTTAGTGAAAAAGTGTCCTAGATTTTAAAAATCAAACAAGCGTTCTCGCGATTCCACAGAAAAAGAGTTAGAAAATGAAGCGATCAGTTTTCTTTCTTCACTGCTTCGCCATTTTTCAAATGACAATGGCTGCAAGTCCTCTCGTTCAGGTACGGCACACTTTTAATGGTAAAAAAAGAAGTATTTTTTGCAAGTCGAAGAACTTATGTCTAAGTATGGGAAAAAACATTGAATGAAGTATTTTCTTGAAAAAGCGTTCTTACTTCGTAGGGAACCTTTACATAAGTATTAAAGCACCATAATTATAGGAGGGCCACACGTTTATTAGCTCCGGTTATTTCGTGCTAACCCTCATAAAATAAAGTCTTTACTTACTTACTTACTATAGGAAGTGAAAGGTTTTGATTAGTATTCTTCCTACATCGATATTTGATTCCTCAAGGAATAAGAGGCGTTTAGGTGAAACTGAACACTGAGCGCTAAGAAAAGACTGGAAACCTAAATGGTGTTAGGAGCAATGCCTATCAAAAAGCTACGTTTGTTTTTTAATCAGGGTCTTGAGACTAGTTCAATAGTATTTGTAATTTGAAGCTGTATCAAACGGTCCTTGTGCACGGTTTGTAACGTGTATTTCAAGACTAGATGGGTGCGTAATCAGCCAAAGTCCGTGTCTCCGGCTTTACTAATGGAGCTGTTATTCAGAATGAAACTACTTCGGCTCCTACCCCAACACTATTTGCACATGAGAGCGAAAAGACTCTCCTGCTTTAGACGGAGTAAAGGGTAAGATAACCATTTAAACAGCATTTCACTGAGCTTGAAGAGTAACTAACGGTAATTATTCACCTACTGATGTACTGACTTCTTTATTTTCAACAGGACAAAGAAGGGATCTTGGCACTTAAAGGTTTTATACCTATCATAAATATAATATCATTGTAATTTGTCATGTGTAGACATTGCCGACCAACTTTTCCAAGATACAGTCGCAACAACATATTTCTTCTTTCTTCCCCCTGTTAAATCTAGAGCAATAAAATATACCCTAGTCACTAACTGTGCCATCAGCTAAAAGCATTTAGATGAGCAATTGCACCAAACCTTTGAATCCCATGGCTTTCCACAAATCTTAAATGCGTCCTTAGTAAGGTTCAACTTCTCGTTTTAACGACAGCAGAGGATGAGGAAAGATATGCCTTGATTTCATTTAGCAAGATTTATGTAGACAGTACTTAAAAGAAATGATAGCTTCGATTTTCAACCCGAGAAGGTAAAGTCTTTCTCTATTTCCTGCTAGATCATGATTACTTGTTAAAGGGCAATCTCTTTCTTTTTTGAGTAGAAAGTGCTGATTCCCCCATAACATCCCCCAACTCTAGAAGTATTTTGGGATTCGGTCTGATGATATTGTGCGGAGTCAATAGAAACCCCCTCGACTACAATGGTTACGGATGCTACTGCGGACTCGGCGGAGAGGGAACACCAGTTGATGATGTAGACAGGTAAGTGGTAAAATGAAAAAATCGATTGCCTCAACACACAACGCAATTTGCAAATTATGCCTCTTGTCAGTGCCTGGCCGATCATACGATGCTGCATTTGCGGGCTAAAACTTTAAGACAGGATCAGAAAGAAGAGACCATCATGATCAAATTAAAGACAAAGTCAAAGTAATCAAATTATTTCAAAGCGGGCCTGGGTATCAAAAACTATTTAGGCAACTGTTTGAAGCTTTGATAACACCAGGGAAGCAAACTTTCCTTTGTAAGTATTATTTCCGATTCTGTTTAATGAGAAGGCAGCCTGCACCAGGTTTGCGACCGTGAACTCCGTTAAACAGGCAAGAAATTTTCCAAGATGTACGCTTAACTCAGTAACTGAAGTAAAACTTGCCATATTTCTTGAATAATTCTATATCTCGGCTACATGGCTGACGTTTGCCTATGAACCGGGACAGCTTGTCCTTGCTTTGAATATTCGGTTCCTAACATCCTATGGAAAAAAGAAGTTTTAACTGTTTCGTTTCAAAGGAAAAGTCAGAAGTTCGTGATTATTTCCTCTATTGTCATTTCTGCTCTCACGACGTTAATGTTTGATGCAGCAGTTATTCACACGAGTCAAAGAGTTAACAGTCTTGCTTTGTCGCCAGGTGTTGCCAAATACACGATGCCTGCTACAATGCAGTGCAGGACTCAGGCAGTTGCCCGTTCGATGTGGCAATTTATGTCATGCCCTACAGTAGGAGAGGTTGTCTTGGATGCGGTAAGATGTTACGTTTTTAACTGTACAGCAAAAAGTTCAATACAAGTTGGTATGGTTGAAGATAGCACTGACCATGTGCAGAAGTAATTTAGATTTTAAGACGACTTCCTCTTTAAACCAAACAGAGGCAAGCCTCAAGATTAGTTTGTCCAGTTCAGGGGTGTACCTGGACAGAAGATAACGTGTTGCTGGAATATTAGGACATTTAACCCTACGAAACACTTCAGTTCCTATTACCTTAAACGCAGCTAATAGGCTGGGCTAGGGTTTTAGCCCCGGTCGTACCTCGAAGAACCGACTAGGCTAAGAACACGAAAAGGGAACAAACTCCTTTCATCAATGACTGGTAATGAATCGTCTTCATTCTGTGTCAACTTAGCTATTACCTTACTGCAGCTCAAAACCGGCCTCTCGAAAGCACGGTTTGCTAAGATTTTTCTTTAGCAACCTGTGCTTAGCAAAACTAGTAAAGCAAAATAAATGGGTTGTAATTGATAGATTCACAGCTAGATGTACAAAACCTAATCAATCAAATTGGTTTCGTGTCATGCTAAAGTCACTATTTTTGGGAAAAACAAGCGAAGATAATTCAAAACTTGAACTGTAAGTGGCGAATCACAAGTTCACAAAAATATTACGGACACCGTCACTGCCCCCTTGAAAATCATTATTTGTTCATATTGTTGTGTAATAACAACATAAATCAGATTTACTCGTACATCGACTCGTGGTTTGATGCGAAAATTTGGTTGTCGAGGTGAAGGGATAAGACATTACTGATCGTTGAACTATGCTGCTCTCTCTCATCAGAGCCTGCTAGTTACTACTGGTTTTACGGCAAGTGTCGGAACGCTTTGTGTGAGTGTGACAGTGAGGCTGTCCAGTGTTTCAAGAGTGCTACGTTCAATGATGCTTACAAAGATCATCCACAAGAAAAATGTTAAAAATGCAATGCCCGAGACATCAAGTGATTATTCAATGAATTAAAAAAGAAAACCGCTATTAAAAGAGTCTTATCTTATCTGATAATGTTCGATATCTTCCACTAGCAATCTTATCAACGTTACGAGGCCTGTTTTGCAATTTGCATGCTAAATATAGATGCAAACGTCCTTTCAAAACAAAAAAGGGTCGAAAAAAAAAAAGCTCTTAAGATTGTGTAGGCACCAGTACAATTTCCATCAAACAGGAGCATTTATTGCACTGATACAAAAGTATTCGTTTCCACCTACTCCAACTTTATTTGAAAAATGTTCTTAACCACCCCTTCCAAGCACTTATAATCGATAAAATTAGATTTAGAGAATGGTCTGAAAAAGGGTCCAAAAGATTAGTCAAAAAATGGCTAGTGGTCAATAGGACTTTTGGTTCAGACCGTTTTTTTTTTCCTTTTCCGTTTCTGTAGTTATTTTAAAGGCAACTAATATTGATCCATCTTAGGCACAGTTCCGTTAGGATTATCAAGAATGAAGTTATCCTCCCTTGGGAGCTGTTATGTTTTTGTTTTGACGCGGCTAAGAGTTAGCTTTGATTCGTCTTTCTTGCTTTAGACTGTATTTGGTGTTTTCTTCGAGATTTTTATCTTTAAAAAGCCTTGAAATTTATTGACACCATCAGGAAACGATCGGAGCACGAATGGTGTACATTTCGCAACATAAACAATGCGTGCCAAAAAGCACCTTGAACTTTATCTGCCACGTGCTCTGAACGTTATGCACCCTAAATGTCAAATTGTAAGAAGTCAGTGCGTTAACTCAGGTGCTCATGTACGCACTTGGTCAGTGATAGGACCTCTCACATTTTCAGACATCTAGATAATTCTCCACAATGTCGCACTCTTTGTTCTGACGAGTGTTTTAACATCTTAGATCAAGCTTCCACAACTTTTCAACTTGAAATCAAAGAAGCTATTCACATTCAATGGGAGTAACCTACACTTAATCATCAACTTTATTATATTAATTCAAAACTTTCCTTGCAAATGCATGCATTGTTCTGTTGCGATTGTTTGTTTTGTCCAATCAGTATTTTGTTACACACTTAAAATGTAACTTTGTACTTTGTATTATTCAGAACTGAAGATGACAGAAGAACTGTCGAAACATGTTTTTAAAAAGCATCGTTCATTTTATTAATTCGTTCCACATCTGCTTCTATCCAGACCTTTTGGCAATAGAGTCGCAGAAGGAAGAAAAGCCGGCAGGGCAAGTGACAAAAAACCGGACCCGCCCCTCCCTACTCAGCTCAAGGTCTGGAACCGCCATTGCTAACCCCCCCCCCCCCTTTTCGTCTGAAATGACGTCCCCATTTATCTTTTATGGAGCTCAACCAGTAGCTGCTTCGATTTGTGGAAAATGTCTGCGATTAAAAACCGCTGTGGATCGGTGGATACTCAGCAAAAATTCACGGTACACAGGGATGTTCTGCTTGCAGTTCTGAATGAAAGTCATAATCCGGTTGTTCTGCTCTTTTAAAACAACTCAACTCTTTTAATTAAGCTAATCTGTCAACCGACTGTCGACCGATGTATCGGTCGAGTATCGACTGACCCTCGACCGATATATCGACCGCTATATCGGTCGCGATTACCTAAAGTAAACATGATCCCTAACCTTTTCCCTTCCATATACTAGTCTAGAGTCAAATCCAGAAAAAAAAAGTATCCCCAGTCGGACGGCACATTCCTGTAGAAGACCATGACAAGTAGTATCACGTCCGTCTTCCCCAGCGACATAAGCTCACTTCTCGAGAAATAGCAAACGATTAATTCATGAAAGCGTCACGCGTTGTGTGACTCTTTGTAAAGTTACAAAATCAAACACGCTGCAAGGAATAGTATGGGGAACGAAATATAGTCGCTTTACAACGATAAATATTTCGAAATATGAACATTATACACGTAAAATCAATAGAACTTACGCACACTGTTATTCCTGTCATAGGACGAAGGAATAACGGTGATGGTAAAACAAGCTTAACACGGCAGAATACTGAGTCACACAACGCGTGACGCTTTCATGAATTAATCATTTGCTTTTTCTCGAGACGTGAACTTGGGCTGCTTGTGATGCAACGGGATAAAATAAATCGGGTCAACCATCAAAGTTCGCATTCGGAGCGTGCTTCGGAAAAAGAGAAATATGCAAGAAAATCTTCCAAATATAAATGAAATAGTGGTTACTTTTCTTTCTTTCTCTATTGGAGACTTTTTCAGTGTCTTAACTCTTGAAGATGTTCGCCCTTCAGAGAGAACAAGCCGTAGAAAAGACAGCGGTAAAGCTTAGTATTATTCTGGTCGTTATGCAACGGAGCGTTCTCAGTCACCCTCCTCAGTCACGCTAACCGGAAACGGATGTTGACTATCGCCCTCCAAATTTTCACTTTACATCAGAGCAAGTATTATTTTTCTACTAGTAAAGTTTTAAGATGCCTAAGACATGTCGTGGAACTGCAAGCGAGCTATTTTTGTGTAAATGTTTGGAACTAGGCTCTCAGAGAAATTTTTTCGGTTATGTCACACCTGCACGTGCATGCTTTGTGTTATATAATACTGGTTGGCACGTGCCGCTCTCAGACTTCTTCACGCGGAAATATTCGTCAGTGAAATCTATAGTTGGAGGTAGGCGCCTTAGCCTTGTGTTCTCTCTGGTAATTTTTCCATCTGGCAATAGGTAGCTAAAAGAATTTAACAGTAAGAGTTCCTGATAGAACACTTTTATTGTGAGCGGCATGTGAACATTATGGCGGAATCAACGACTACAGAGATCGAGGGCGAAAGAATATGTCGAACTTCATCCGTGTCTCCATGCACAACCAAATTAAAGGGACAAAAAGTAGGTATTTATTTTTTTCTTTCGAGTGGATTTTCGATATTATAAGAATTAGTAAAGGTGTTTGTGTCAAATTCTCGAGATTGTATCAGAATTATGCCTTGATGTTGTGCTTACGACCCACTACACGTTCGGTTTGTCGCACACTTCACGCGTAACCACGGCGCTAGAGTAGTTTCCTATACATGTACCGCAAACGGTGGACACTTCATTAAATTATTGGCACCAAACTGAATGAAGCTTTTGTGTGTTCTACATAAGACAGGTAAATTGTTTCTTTAATATAACGGTTGTGTTATTTTTGTAGACGTATCGAAATATTTCAACATCAACATCTTGTCAAAACATGTTCAATGTAATATCCTCGGATACTGAGCCTATGATTTATTTTATTTAAATGTTGGTGATCCTTCTGTAACTAGTCCTTCTATCCTTTGAAACAATTCGTACTTTCGAATTAAAACATTCCCCATTGAAAAAGAAAATTTAGAGCAAAATGTTCTGTTTTTGTTGTCCCTCAGATGGAATATTCTCATAGACTTGCTGAAAAAAGACGAAGGGACCGAATGAATATTAGTATTTCAGAAATTGCGCAGTTGTTGCCATCCTCGTCCGTCTCAAAACAGGTATTTTAACTTTTTTAGTTGCCATTTTAAACTGTATTTATTCATTCTTGTTTATTTATACTAATATGCATGTACCGCTAGGTTTATGGTGCTAATCAGCTATCCATGTATCAAAATATTTTTAATTCAGTCGTCTTA
Organism: Pocillopora damicornis; assembly: GCF_964200805.1. Lineage (NCBI taxonomy): Eukaryota > Metazoa > Cnidaria > Anthozoa > Scleractinia > Pocilloporidae > Pocillopora > Pocillopora damicornis. The sequence goes on from NC_142671.1 coordinate 4,893,514, forward strand.
GCTTTAGTTTTAAATATCATTATTTGTGAAGTAGCCATCAGTGGCGATCTATGTGTACCAGGTACCTTGCGAACGACTTCTGATCATACTACTACAGTAAGCTGTTTATCGTACTCTGGTGCTGATCCTAAGGGACAGGTCAACGGGTTACACTCAAACTGATACATCAGGACAGTCACTGCTGCGCTTTAATCACCATTTTGATATTGAACATTTCCTAAGTGGATTTAGTCTGAAATTTTTAACCCTGTAATAGGGTTGGAACTACATTGGACTATGGTCTTTCAATACTCCAATATTAGATGGTCAGGCCATTCTCTTGATTTTTAAGCATGATACCAGTAAAGTATGACACTAGCACCATCATAAAGGCCATGCCAAAGAAATTTTTCATGAATGCATCTTAAAGTTATTGAAATACATCGATGATGTGTAAACAACACACAGCTTTGCTTCTTGTGTGATTTTTATTCCTTATGCACATTACTTTCAAGCTGGAGAAAGCTGAAATTCTGGAAAAGACCATAAGTTACATAAAAACACTTCAAGGCCTTACTGAAGATGTAAAGGCAGACTGTGAGACTGAGAGTTTCGAGGCAAAAGGTGAGTCTGTTAACTTTTGCAGCCATAAATGGTCCGTACAAGACAAAAACTTTGAATTCTAAAGATGATTCTCCTGATTAGCTCCATGATGCATTTATACTTAGACACTCTTGGGTCCATCTAAATGTTTTTTATATAAATGATATCTTGTTGGGTAGGAGAAATAATGGCAAATGTAAATGGTTTTTCTCTAAATATAGCATTATGTTTGTTTTTTTTTGATGAAAAGAAATACTTGTCAACTTTGTTCAAGTATGATACCAATGATATTAACAGCTCTAAACCTATCAATTGGTCTATAAATATTTCTTTTAGAAAACCAAAATGCTACTGAACCACAAGAGAGCCAACCATCTACCACACAGGTAGACATAAATTCCAAGTACTTCAATGGTTTCAGCGATTGTGTCAAGGAGGTGTTTCATTGTCTTACCAATGTGGAAGCTATGGACATTGAGCAGCCTTGTTTTCAAAGACTTATGCGCCACTTGCAGATTGAGCTGCAGGTTTTGTGTAAGCAAGTAGACTTGGTTGGCTCTGATGATAACCATAAAGACAAGTATTCAAAGGCAGTTCTTGATTTGTGGCAGTGCAAAAGAACCCATGAGAACAGTGAAAATCCTAGCAGCCAAGACAAATCCTCCAGTGGAGAGCCTGCTTCTAAACGGACACATCGAGATTCCGATAAGAATTCATGTAGTGATGGTCGTGGAAGCAGGTTTTCATTAGGCACAGTGAGTAGCAGCTCAAACAAAGAGAAAAGGAAAGTTACCATGGATGCAAACTGTACTTGGGATGAAAATGGAAGCAATTCAGCAAACTCCAGAGGCAACAGCAGTGTGTCATCAAAAGAAAAAGAATCAATCCCAAACAATTTCAAAAGTGAAAGTGGGAACAATTATGACAAGGCAAACTGTGATGCTGGTGGTTATGTACCTTGTGGTGTAGGTTTGAACTGGAAATGGCCAAGTCATGGTCTTGATGGCCTGATTCAAGCCACTCCTATTTCACCTAGGACCCCTTACATACCTAACCCCTACACTCTACCTACCTATGCTCTACATCCATCTGGCACCCACTTCATCCCTGTAGTTCTTCATGTGAGCATTCCCTTGCCTCCATTTCCTGATACAAATGGACGTTTGAACCCAGTACCAAATGGATATCTTGGTGCATTCAACCAAATGAGAATGGGGTATCCTCATTTCCCTTATTTCCCTGGTTTTCCCTTTTCACCACAACTCTGTGGCAGCCTCACAGGCATGACTGGTGGGCAGAATCCCAAGGATGAGTCAAGACAGAAGCAGCATCAGTCTAAACCACAGGATTCAGATCCTTCAAACATGAATCATGAACATTTGTCAGTTAATGCTTGTACAAATCAAGAACTATCGAACACTGTTGAGTAGACAGGTTGGTTATTTGATTTAACCCTTTAACTCCCGTGAGTGACCAAGACAGAATTTCTCTGATACAATTTCAGTACAATATCAACTAGATAAGTGATGAGAATAAAGAAAAATATCAATTTGGGGATAATTAGTTGATCCAATAAATTCTCTACACTAACATAAGTGTTGTATTGTTGACATTAAGAAGAATTACAAATTTGATCTGGGAGTTAAAAGGTTAATTGAGGAATTTTGAAATACATGTACCTTTGCTCCACTGTAACATATTAAGCTGTGTATTGAAGTGCAGTGATATGACTTTAAATTCACTGAAGCTGATTATTTTCTAATTGTATCAGCAAATTTTTCCTTTTCCAGTAGAACCGTTTAATGGAAAACAAAGTCACATCATCCTTCCCTTAAGGATTACAGAGCAAGACAGGCTTGAACTAACAATCCAGGGAAGTAGTTGAAGCATATACAATTATACATTGCAAGGCAGTTTGGACTAGTTAGCTGTGAGTTTCAGTCTCCTTCATGGCACCAGAAAATTCTGGTTATCATTATTTAAAGGAGGTTCTTTTAAGGACAAAATGCCACATTTTATTTTAACTCTATTGTCCACTTATAGAGCCAATATCTGTGTCATGTAGGCCAGTCAAAGTCTAGTTCATCATGTATTGCTAGCAACTGGCTGGTTTACACTATTATAAAGTCAAAGGAAGCAGTGAAGTTGTCAATTCAAAATTTAATAATGAGACCAAGACTAAGAGGACACTCAGAGACTTGAATTAGTAAGCTGAATGTTTTTGTTACTCTCTTTCCATGTCTTTTGTTAGGCATCATAATATATTATTATGAATATATAATTAAATACATAAATTTGAATATCCTCCTGAATTTTACATGGCAGTAACTAGGATTCAGTGTATTCTAGGGTATGAATTGTATAAATTGTAACTTAATGGTTTGTTTGCTAAATATTGCATGTAGACAGTGTCTAATGGAAGGTACTACAGAGCTAAGAGGACACTTTGTCATTGTTTTGTCTGTGTTATGATGCAGAGACACATTTTATACACTCAGATGCAGGTCATAAACATGTATATACACTATTAATGTGTGCACAGACTTATGTGTCTTTATCATTCAGTGCTACACTAATTTGATCTTAATGAGAGCTATTGATTTGAAAAATCAAAATGTAATTATGTGACCTTATAGACATGTAGAGATTGAAATTGGGCAGCTAAAGGTTCCACCAAGTCCTTTTCATGTCTCTTGGTAGAAGGGTGAAGAATAAATTATGTAAGGTTGTAAATAGTACTCACATGTAGTGTTTGTCAAGATATGTATCGACTAAACAGCTGCCTGCTTCTTATTAAATTCATCTTATTATTATGTGAAGAAACTATCAGTGAGCATTTCCGTAGCTACAACCCAAATCTAAGAGCCAGTGTGTGTTCCATGCATGTGACCCCAAGAGCTCCAAGTGGAGAGAAAAACACCTGCCATAACCAAACAGTACAAGGAATGGTAAAATTTATGCACAGCCCCATACTACATTTTGCATTCAGTTCTTGGACTGAGAAAACAATGACAAAAACAATACAGTGCCATTGGGAAAGCAGATCTGTTTTACAATAGCATAGTGCTGTGTGGAAATTTTACCCAAGGAAACAAATTATCCCAGAGTTTGTTTAGAGTACAACGAAAGTTCAACTTGTAAGAATCGTTTGCTCTCTCTTGTGACTGAAGAAGAAGTGACTTTCACTAAGACCTTGAGTCCTCACCTTTCATTTTTTCAGCAGCACCTATCCCTCCACTTGATCTGGCCAAGAAGAAGGGTAAAAACTTCAACACCACTACAACACAACCTCACAGCGGAGTAAGGAAGTAAGGTTGCCTTCTTTATGATTGGGTGTCTGTGAATGTGTGGTTGGCGCTGGAGGCTTGTGACCCTTAGAGTCCATAAATGTATCTGGATGGTGGCTAGGACTTCCAGGCTCTCGATTCCCACAGTCCCAACTTCATGTTCTACAGAGATACAGTTACCATTGTTTTCTATTAAAACAATCATCAACTGAACCCTAACATCCATTTTAATCTGAGTTTCTTAATACCTTGATGGTGTTCCTTTGTATGTCCTGCACCCTTACATTTAACCGATCTGTATCACACTTCGTACTTATACCCCATCCCAGATTAAGATGTGTAGTGATGTCCCTACTCACCAAGTTATTCTTGCCTTTAAGATTCAATTTGCATTGTTTATACGTATCTTGCAATCACTACTATTGATCCAGATACCAGCACTGTATTATCCACAGCAGAATAAAGCTCGTAGAAAGAAAGCCCGCTTTTATACTGAGATCATCTCTTGTAGTAACTCGACCACTGATGTACGAAGATCAGGTTATCTTTCAAAAGAATCTGGACACCCAACTGAAAATAGCGAGGGTAATTGTTGAAAAACTAAGTGTAACTTGCCACCTGTTAATTGAAGAGATACCTCTAGTTGGTTCAGGTTTCTTGTCGCTAAATAATGCAACTTTTGTCGTGGAGTCTTTCATAACGGTCGACATCCCTTTTAGAGCGCCAATAACAATGAGGTATTGAAACTAGATCGGTGCGATACTTACAGGGGCCTGGGAACTACTTAACAAACGATTTGTTTTTAAAGGGACAGAAAGCCTTGTGTAGATTACCACTAATCACTTGCTTTCAAAGGAATTTTCTGGTACAGTACTATTGAAAATTGGAAGAGGACGAGGATATTCAAGGTGAATATTTTTTGGACCTTGATTGATTTCCGGAATTAAGCCAAACTACTTAAAAGTCACCCTGGGACTTTTAGGTTTGAACGTAATTGTCAAATTGAAATACTAAACCGCACAACTTGAAGGACATATTGAGAACGTTTCCAAGCTTCAATCGCATTAAAAAGAAAGAACTTTCAGCGTCCGCTCCAATAATTAGACATTCTTAAAAAAGAAAAAAAAATTGTTTTTTGAAATAAAGACCTAAAGAACGACCTCTGCACGAAAGGATATGAAGATTGAGTCAATGTACTGTAAACATTAATTCTGGCTCGATAGCTTGAAAAAAATAAATTGATTGCATCGATTTGCTGTTGATGATGTCAATTGATACATACCACGGTCAAAAAGCTGTTAAGTTTATTGATATTCGGCTCATCCATTAAGTTATCCGTTATTTGCAACCAATAGGAATTCTAAATTGACTTCCAAACAGATACATTACGCTTACAACATGCTAATTCATTCACATTTGGCGACAACCATGCAATTTCAGTAAAAATTATGATTGGCCAACTTAGTAAAATCTAAACAAACCGTTGTGATAGTTGCCCAAATATTCTTGAGATTTAAAATGATTGCTTTCCAGTTTGGATGTTAAATCATTAGTCTTCCGCCGTTTCCAAGTCTCAGGTTTCGTCAGGTTTTGTCTCCTTGTATCTTTGTTGCTTGACTTAAAACTATTGAATTCACTTTTTTGAAAAAATGAAGTCACTGGCCGCACCTGCAATTTTTCTTATCGTTACCAGTGTTGTATGTGTCCTGTCCCTGCCGTCTCTATTCAAGGTAGGTGAGTCAAGGTTCGAAAAATGAGTGCTTGGTTGCTTTATATCACTCAATTTCATACGGTACTAAGCCGTAAAAATCGTTTAAAACTCACTCTCTTAAGCTTCGAGATATTTCACATTATAATCGCTCCTACTCTAGCAAAAAGCTCATTTCGTACTACCAAGACCCCCTACCAAAGCTAAGGGTACCCAATGCCAAGGGTTTTTCAGGTTAGGAGGATAGCAAAGTTTCCTGGTGGTACTTGTAATTTCTATATCTTCAAATAGTCCACATAATAAGTCGCTCTGACAGAAAGCTAGCGCTCGAAACGTTAGAAACTCTTTACGGTGGCCAATTTATTATCAACTCAGTTGACAAAATCAAATTTGACTCACATCCTAAGTCGAACTACCAAAGTCTATTAGAGTACCAAAGTTCAGTTGTTGGCGGTAGGTATTTACACTTTGGTGGTTATCTTGCCTCTAGGAGAGAATCGACAAACCATCTCTCGAGAGGAAACAAAGTAAGTTCATTAATGACATAAACGTAGGTAAACGTTCTAAGCGCAGCTGCATTAATACAAATGTGTTAGCACGGAAATTAAACCTGTGTATCCTCTTTCAAGACAAATTATAAAGTAACAGTACGCTATAGGAAGCCTTCCCTCTCACGAAAACTGCAGGACTGATGAAAATAACTTTAGGAATCTGTCCTTTGAGAGGCTCTCTCTAAAACTTAAACATTTGTCAAAGTGGAGTTATGAAGTCTATTCTCTTACATGAAATTTTGTGCATTTTTAATTTCTTTTCAAGAAACCTTATTCAATAAAAATACGAACAGGTACAAGGACCACGTCTTTTATAATGAACAGATTTTAGAAAAAATTATGATGGGCACCCCAGGACTTCCACTGACCTTCAGTGGGAACAATGGCTCGAAGAATGTCATCCAAAAATTAATATTGAAAATCAATCCTAATCGAATCCCTTATACCAACCAATCGGCTAGCTTTCCAACCAGAAAATGTTTTTCGATACATTTTTTATCAATCAAAAGAGAAAAAAAAGGACCTACTGCCTAACTCTAACAGATTAAAGTCACTAATAACAAATGATAGCAGAGGCCAAACGGGGAGAAAATTCAAGAAATCGAGAAAGAGTTCATAATTTTAGACGTAAATATATTTAAATTGAGTCAATGCATTGCCAACTATTTTATACCTATTTAAAATTTGGCCTCTGAAGCGCGGAACCTGTATCAGTTTGGATTAATGATCTGGTGCGCCACAAGTCGGAGTCCATGGGATTATTACGATTATGGATGTTGGTGTGGATATGGCGGATCAGGTACTCCTGTTGATGACACTGACAGGTATTGTTACCTTAAACTGCTTCGTAGGCTTTCACTTTTGTTAAAGCCTTTAAAAAGTTATGTTAAATAGATCAATTTTCACTTCCTTGCTGCAGCGGTAATCTGGAATTGCATAAATTTGGCTTACCGCGCTACGATATTGGTCGAAAATGACTTGAAAAAGCAGATGGAAAACTGAAACCCATCGGTACTTAGTCACTCGTATTGTCCTCGCCTGAAGCAAGTTTACACGTCTGCACCTGAAAATCAATTAATAATTGCTCCATACGACAATTTCGTCGTTACGATTGACTACCATATGAACTTATGTTTTTGGTTTTACAACACCCAGTCGTTAAATGCTATATTTGACATGACGTCTACAACAAACTAAAAACACCATTCCCTTTATGATTTGCCTTCCATATACCCACGCTTTTTTCCGCGCCAGACGAAAGAGAAAATGGTGGGGTCCCTGGGCACACTACAATAGACATGCGATACCTTACACAGTGCTTCTCTTCGACAGTTCACTCGTTCTTTAAGTATATTTTAAGTCGATGTTTTTTGTCCTACAACTATCACGCAGCCAATGCTTACAAGATGACAAAAATTCTTAAAGCCCATAGCATTTATAGTTTGTTTACAATGGCATAAAATTGTCTTTCATCCCGAAACGAGAACTTATTTTCCCAGTGAACCTGCATATCGCTCATAATTCACCATTATATCTTTATCAATTTGTATTTTAGATGCTGCCAAATACACGACTCATGTTACGATGTTCTTGTTAACAACAGCATCTGTTCTACATGGTGGAAGCCGTACTTTCTTAACTACCTTTTCACTCCCTGTCACAAATGTGGTAAGATTTCGTGCATATTGAAATCAGTCATTTCTTTTCTCTCACTATTCCAAAGTCAATCATCAACCTAACGCATTCAATAGCCTTCAAGGTAAGCGCAATGTTTTGGCATTTTTCAGGCATGCGTGAAATGCGTGTCAGTTGCGAAAACGGAAGCACAAAGAAATGACGCTATTTTAATTACCCACTGCGATAACTACGGCAAAGTTGCTACTTGTTCATTTTGGTATCATTTTGGTATCAATTAATTCTAAAGAAGACGGATCTTATCGGAAAAAAGGATCAAACAAATTAAACAAGGAAAAAAAAACAGCATCAAAAAGAGACGAAGTGGTTAATTAGTGCGTTCAACTCTGAGAGATTTGAACAGCCGAGCTTTCCCGTTACTTAAGATTAGAAGGAGACAAACTCAAAAAGGTTTTTATTGCATCGATCATAAATTTGTGCTTAACTTACTTGTAACCTGAGAGTAAAAACAAGTACGAACACTTACATTTATTGATCATGATGAAGAGCAGAAAAAGAAAGATTTTGTACTTTTTGTATTGCTATTACTACTAGTACTACTACTACTACTACTACTACTACTACTACTACTACTACTACTACTACTACTACTACTACTACTACTACTACTACTACTACTACTACTACTACTACTACTACTACTACTACTACTTCTACTACTACTTAACTTTAACAGAGGCTAAGGGTCCCAATGAAATGGGATTGATATCAAGCCAGATTTTAACGAAGATTTAGTTTCTTATTTTACACATTTTTCATTTGCTCTAAAGTACTGCACATTATGATAGCGAGATGAAGAGAGCCCAGGGAAAGGGGTGCTGCGTTAGTACAGTAGCTATTATTGTAGAAGAAAAAAATGCAAAAGAAATGACGAGAAAAGGAGTTTTGCAGAATCAAAAGCGACGTATCCCTTGCCTTCATTTTAGCAGCTTTTATAAATTTCTTTTTTTATTACCATCTCTTTTCAGACCCTGAATCTAGTTATCCATCTAATGAAGTGGATGTCACGTGCAAGAGAGCTCTTTGTGAATGTGACAGCCAAGCCACCAAATGTTTTGCGAATTCAACTTTTAATGCGGCGAATATCGACCACGACACTTCAAAGTGCTGATGCATAAATAATGAATGAAAAATGGTTAGATACCTTAATAAAAAAAAAGGTGCCTTATCAGAGAAAAATTCTATTCTATCTGTGCGAATTGAAGAACAATATTGAAAACTGAAATTTCATTCCGAAAGCTCTATCACTTCCCAACCCACCCTTCCCTCCTGATTATGTAGAGCAAACAACATTAAGGCCTTTTTTGTCAAATCGTTGTCTCAATTCTCTAAGAGTCATCATTTTATTGAAAGTCCGATAGAAATTGGCCACATACTCTAAAATATCATATTTCTTTGGGGTCTGGCCACAAAGCGATCGATCTCAATTGTTAGTACTAGCCATACCATCCAAGATGGCGTTCCTTCTTGATGTGCTTTGCGTTAATTACGGATAGACGGGTGGGCTTAGCAGGGTTAAACTACGATCGAATTTTTATTAAGCATTGTCTCTGGAAAAAAAGAAAAAAAATAGAGATGAACGAGTTTGAAGTCGGAACGGAATTTTAAAAAAGTGTGAGTAAATTTACTTTGAATTACATTGTTACGTAAGTGTCGGTGACGTCCTAAACCTGTGTAAATACCGAATTCGAGATTTTCGATCATTGTTGTCTTTTTCTCTTTTCTAAATATAGATGAAGTAAGTTTAGCCAGAGAAACAGTTTCAACAAAAACAATGGTTCAATTCTCATAAAAGAGTCATTTTGGGATGACAAATGAACCGCAGGATTTGCTCACTCTTTACATTGAATGTGTCCATAGCAAGAACATCTTTTGTCATATGTTCTTTCAAAGAGCGGGTCCGCGATATTCATGATCCGATGATAAAGACTTATTTCCCATGTCCTCTACAACGTTTACTTAGATGAGATGCTGCACGGTTTAAAAATTGATAATTAAATGCTAGTTTTAAAAAAATTAGTAATAGGGACCAAGAAGAAGTTCAATTGGCAACATTTAACCAGGAAATATGATGAGCAAACGAAAAAGTATTATGTAGTGTGTGGTAAAAGGTTTTATGCAAACAACTCATTGTTGTGTAAATGAAAATCCAGAGTTACTTTAAATCATGAAACAGGTGCAATGACGCCTTTTCATAATTCAGCATTCATTTGTCAATCACCATAGTATGAAAGGCAAACAAATTTTGTGGTAACCACGTTCTTCGTCTTCTATACTCGGCTTTGTTATGTTAGGCTTTTAAAGCTCTGAAGCCCAAGAGCAGAGATGTCCAGGAAATTTTGGCAAAGATTTCTTTTCGTTCTACCTACCGCTTTAGCTTATTTAGTTCTTTGTATTCTCCTTCAAAATGAGGTGAGGATCGTATTTTAAGTTATCAGAGCTAACAGTGAGCTAATTTATCTAATATGATCTGATAATTTGATCCAGTGGATTTAAATAACCAAAGGCCAAAGCAAAAATCCTCAAAGCTTTTATCTTTTGTTTTCAGGCTTTGAGTGAACCTCTCAATAACAAAGGTAGGGATCAGTACTGTTAAGTTGGTTCGTGAGTGGGATATAGATACCATTAGGGTGAATTATTAAAATTCCATAAACTTGTTCAGAATGGTTCTCCACGAAAGTTTGAATCATGACTATTAATTAATCAAAGGGAATAAGGAGCACGAGCAGTCATAGTGTGGACACGTGGGAAAACAGCTTTTAACGAATTCGCCGAAACTGATCATGTTGGAAAAGTTCGCCCTCTTTATCGAGATCAAAGTTCCTCTCAGATCTCTTCAAAGTGCCGTAGGTTAAAAGCACTTCCCCTGAGTCCATCATCTGTAGCAAAATTTAATTTGGATAAGAGTTATAAATCATGTATTAGTTATCTTGCTTATATGACTTAAGCTTTAGTTCTGTTGGTTGATTGTGGATGGTAAAGAAAAGGGGAAGTTTTCCTTTGTTGCTTCAAAGCCCAATATGTGCATTGCACAATCAAAACGAATTAACAACTTACACGAAAACCATTAGATTACCCGCAGGAAGATTACAATATTGTCAGTATAAGAACCAAGCCGTTTAGAGAAACCAAGCCAGGATTTCTAATAAATACTTCACGTCTCCTTTCGTTCAAATTTACAGCCCGAAATTTGTATCAGTTTGGTAACATGGTAAACCGTATGACAAACAGAAGCAGATTTGATTATGCTGACTATGGTTGTTGGTGTGGAGCAGGAGGAAGCGGAAAGCCTGTGGACCACGTAGACAAGTATGCTTTTCTGTAACAGTAGGATTATAGAATAGCTAACGCCCATTGGTGCATGATACCTTAAAGGAACTACTGCAAACTTCGAGCTATTGGAGCTCAAGAACAGAAGGGTACAAATGAAATAATATCACTTCGACGATGTCAACAAAGGGCGCGTTAGATTTATATTTTGGAGACAACATGATCCCCTTTTCATACCAATGTTACCGTAGAGGTGAATAAGCATGTTATCTTAACGGCACTTTTCGAATTTCTGTCGTTAACAGATGCTGTCAAATTCATGACAAATGCTATGACGTCGCCATGGTCGAAAAGTGTTACTTTTATTTTCATGTTTATTCCATGATCTATAGATACCAAGGATGCAGGCAGTGTGGTAGGTAGCGTATATTAGAATTAAAAATGTCTTTATCTCTCTTTCAACTCGGAATTGAATATTCTATTCACTTTTACTAATCATTTACTGAGCAACTTCCGAGCTGAGCAAACAATCCTAAGAACATTTATCCCCAAAGTTGTATGCATCGGTAATTGTCGGAATCAATAAGCGATAATCTATTAAAGATATCACAACAACTCGAAACTATGAAACGTAAAAAAAGAAAAAAAAACTTGGACAACACATAGAAACTTCAGACTCTATTAGGGAAAACTTTTTTTAAGATAAATGCAGATTTCGTTTTGAAATTTGAAAATCACAAAAGGTAACTAAGCTGTACGTTTGTACTCATATTTTAAATGCTTTTTTTTCATTTCCACCTTCGCTTGTTTCAGATCCTATTTCCAGCTACCCCTCATGGGAAGACAAAGTTGATGTGGAATGTAAGAAGGCCGTGTGTGACTGTGACAGCGATGCTGCACTCTGTTTTAGTCAGTCTGTTTATAATTCGTCTCTTTACAACTATGACACATCAAAATGTTAGATACTGACTTAAAACGCGCATAAATAAACTTCCAGAAGTATTTGAAACATTTGGAACAGTAATTTTTAACGCCTCGGCTGTGTTACTGGTCTTTTAGGTATTCTCATGTGTTCAAAATTGATAAATCGAATTATAAAAAATATGGATTTAGATAAATTATGAAATAAATACTTGTATCTAAATGTTAAGTAGGTACCCCTTACTTCATATGTATATTAATGAGATTAAATTGTAGGAAAATATTTTCTCTTCGTAAGGAAACTGATAATGGACAATTTTTGACCATATCTTAAAAGACATGTTCACCAAAGATAAGGAAACATAAATACAGGACGTTAAAATAACATGAGATAAAGATAGTTTCCTTTTAACAGGAAAGGTTTGCCTCAATTCAATCGAACTCTGTCACCCACTTCAGAAGTAAACGATTCAGCAAAACTAAACTTGACTGAGGGGGGAAGAACATTCACGGCTAGAACTGTTAAAAATTGCAAGCGTTCGGAAAAGTACTCAGGGAATTAAGGACAGCTGAGGGTTTTAACTAGGGAGTAATGACCACAATTTCGAAAAAAACGGTCAAACAGAGAAGGAAGAAAAACAGGGGGATTTGCCCTCCCCCCCTCCATACCTTCTTATCAGCAGACTCAACTAACGTTCAATTTTACCGTATATTAGCAAAGTTTCTGAAAGATATGCATAAAGCTACGTTTTCAGAGAAGCACGTAGGTCCCTTTCCGATGGCAATTATTCTTTTAAAATTCTCAGTTGTTAGACAGGACTGTTCTCATCAGAAAAGACAGATATGATTGATGAAAACCGATAGGATTTTTTTCTTGTGGCAGTAGAAATTTCAGGTATTGGAACAAAAATCAACAGGAAAGAAACACATTGAGACTTTCTACGCTATCATGCCAATGTTTCGAGTAAATAACTCAAAGTTTGCTGTCATACAAATCAGCAAGTGAACATCACCAGTGACAGACTTGGTACGCCCTCTGCCGAGCGTGCGGGGTGGTCAAGTGTTACGGTTGACTTTAAAAACTCAAAAAAGGATAGACTTTCAATAACATTTTCATCCATCGTTTATTACTCACATGCGTAGTGCAATTCTAAGAAAGATTGTGCAATATTGATAATTACTTTGTCCTTGTTGTTAATTATAATTTCAATCAAATATTTTGAATACTGTTTGAATTGTAAAGCGAAGTAAACATGAGTGGCTTCATACATTAATCCGCTTATTGATCACAAGTTATTTTCGTCAATATCACCTCAACACTGAATCCGTTCTTTAAATTGGCGAAGACTAGCCTGTTTCCTCGGCTTGGTTTCTCGCCGCCTGCTCTTTCGACCACGTGAACCCTTGGCACGTAGCCAGTTGGAGAACCGTGCACTACGGGCGTTTTTGGAAGAGTAGTGCTCACAGTGCGTGCCAAGGTGACTTCAACTTGTATCTCACCGCTTTCTATTTGATACATCTCCCGAGCTCCAATATCGCCAGAGGTTTGCAAGACTTTTGAGCCAGGGAAATTCAGGTCAGGGTAACTAATGCTTAAGTAAATCTCCTGAGTGCTTTCTTCCGCCATAATCCTGCACTGTCTGTTCACTCCCGAGACAATCCCCCAGGAAGGAAGAGATGAGGTTTCTTGGAAAAAAACATAACCGTATAGTGGAACCAAGACATGATCACGTTCAGGAGATCTTTCAAATCGGACCACATGAGCCTCACTGTCTTGCTTCATAACCCTGTAGAGCTTAAGTGACTCATCAAATTGTTGTTTTTTCCAATAATAGTCAGCAGAGCCTTTATATGAAGGAGTATTTATGTGAACTGCGTACTCGTAACTCCCATCAGTTGTACTGTGCTCCAGCCAGGCAGTACCGTAGGTGCCACTGGATGGTTTAGCTGAGGGCGTTTGCGAGTTTTGTGTTTGTACGTGAACCTTAAGATCGGATGCACTTGATCTTGGAATGTAGTAGCTGTTGCCTTTGGTGTCCACCAGAGTAGTGTATCCCCTTCTACTTCCTTTTGGAGTCGAAAATGGGGTCATGGCGTCAAAAAGAGTTGAATCATCTTTTCGGTCATCGTCAACTTTAATGGACGAGCTGTCACTTATCAGCTTGTCTTGAAAAAGGGTAGTTTGAGCTTGAGTTGCCCCGCCATTGTTTATTCTGATGTTGCTTCCTAGGCAGACCAACACGTTTTGATAAAAGAAAACAGATTTCTTAAAGCGGAGATTGATATTTGGATAGGGGTGGCTCGCCTCCATAAAACTGTACCTGGGTTGGCGGAAGTGCATGCCAAATACTCCGCTGGATAAAGGCTCTGGTCCTCTGTAGGTTACTCCTCCAGCAGAAGATCGTGGACTGAAGTTTCTTGCCTTACTCAGCCTCGTCTGAGTGAGAGTCAGGGACATTGTTGTGGCTCCAGGTATTTTTGTCCAATCCCATCCATTGTTTATATCGTGAGCCTTCAATGCCTCTTCGCTGTTCGCTATCAACATTGAACCATGACTCTGATAGGTACCATAAACATTTTCAGGTTTTTTAATCTTTGTAGATCCCTCAAAGTCCCAGACAAACCGGTTAAAGCCTTTTATCGTCACTGCCCAGTCTTTACGACGATGAATTGAGAGAGCAGCAAAGTTCTTAGACCAGTGACCTTCAGGGGAGGGCTCAGGAGATGTACCTTTAGAAAAGACCTATGTTCGAGAAAACATATAATAAAATCAGCAAAGTTGCCCAAATTTAATACATTAGACTGCACCAAACAATTGGTAAAATTATATAAATACAAGAAACAAACACCATAGTTGTTACAGAATTATAAAAGGGCAAGACTTTACATTTGTCGAATAAAATTATCTTAACACTCTTCCTTAAGGTTTTTTTTTTTAGAATTTTGGTCCCTCGTCCTTTCTTTAAAGGGTTGCAGCGCAATATTTTATTGTATAAAGGAAGGATACAAGTAACAGCAAACTGGTGTATTGTGCGAATTTCAGGACGTTAGGCAGCAACATAATTATTATTGCATTGTTACGCAGGAACAAACAAAATAAGCTTTTTATTTAAAGCCCAATTTCGACGAAGTCTCACATTGGAATTGCGGGTTTTTCTAAAAATTCCCTTTTTCAATGAGCACAGTCACAGGGTTCCCAAAAGGGTTTAACGTGTCCAAAACCTTTTTGCTGTTTTCCTTATAGGAATATATTTCGTTCCACTTGACAAAAATCTGATTAAAATTCATAAAAATTCAGCACGGTTCAGTTAACAAACTTACGGTCGACATAATTTTCAGTGATCCAAGGCTGTTCATATATGATTTTCCCCTGCTAACCGTTCCATCTTCCAAATACATTTTAATAGATTCGTCGGTGGGCTGGTACAAACGTAAAAACATTCCAACGTTCCTAACAGCAGGAACTGTGACTTCTTTGGCTGGGGTTGATGCCAGTGGCCCAGATGGATGAGAAACACTGATGTAAGCGTATGCTGGGAGAATTTTTACCAAAATCTTTTTAGAATAGTCTACAATGCGTCCTCCGACACTGTTTGGTGTTGAATACTTAACTGCTACTAGCCTCATTGTTTCAAGGGCTTCCAGTAAATTTCGTTTCGACTCATCTGACAGAGCAAAATCTGTTCCTTCCAGGAGGTATTGCACTTGTGCAGCTGTATGATATGCGTGTGGGGCATACGCAGATGCGTAGAATGTCTTGTGATGAAAGCCAGTATAATCAGGTTTAATGACTCCACCGAAGGCTTTGTTAATACTCAGGGCGTTATCCATCCACCTTTTCAAAGCATCCATATCCCTCTGCCTTTCCTTTATTTCCATATCCGACTTAGCAGGCATTATCAACACAATCATGAGCCGAAACAACATTATTGTAATCATTCTGTCAGCCGTAGTTCCGCTAAACTCGAACGTCGATTGGTAAACTTCACCAAAATCATTGAACCACTTGGCAGCGTTTATTAGGTTTAAAAGTCTTGATCTGTATTTAGCGTCCCCGTGCAAAGTGTCTTTCAGCAAGAAAAGAGTGTGCATGTACCCAGCACCACCACGGTTCATTTCATGATCCAGGGAGCCTATTGCACTTCCATCAGCCCATCCTTGGTCTTCAATGTAGTCAAGCAGTTTGATTATTCTCTCAAGGCGTTTTT
Source organism: Pocillopora damicornis (assembly GCF_964200805.1). NCBI lineage: Eukaryota > Metazoa > Cnidaria > Anthozoa > Scleractinia > Pocilloporidae > Pocillopora > Pocillopora damicornis. The sequence continues at coordinate 4,909,736 of NC_142671.1, forward strand.
TATTTTCGTCATTCAATATTTTGCGTATTTGGTCCTTTGTGTAAGGTTTCGTCAAACTTTCAAGGTAATCGCGGAACTCTTTCTGCCTGTTTGCGTCTTTTCCACAAATCCTTTCAATGGCACTGTCCACATCGACTTTGTTAGTAGAACTTAGTTCAGGAGTTTCTTCTGTCACAGTTCGGGAAACTTCTTCGGCGCGGGATTTAAGATAAAACTCTATCGCCAAAGGAAGCATGATACGCATTTGGACGAAGCTGAACTTTCTTGTTGGATCTTTCTTGGAATACGCTCGTGTTCCCCTGTCACAACCACGACAAAACAAAGGAGGCCCGGCTATGACTTTCTTCCCTGAGTCTAGCGTCCTAAATACAAGTCTATCGTATTCCAGATATGCAGCGTCAATGCTCCTCACCAGTTTATCCCAACGCTTCTTGGCTTCTCCAGAGAAGTCATAGGTGGTTTCCCTCTCATCGCAATACCAGTTTTTCAAGCGACTTTCGATGTGAGTGAGACTCAAGGACTTTGAAGCAACCACCGTTTCCGGAAGGGCAGTCGGAGCTCGCTGACTCCAACGGTAGCTTTGCTGCCAGAAGTTGCTCGAGTCGTATCGTGAGCCGAATCTTGTGAAAGGTGGAACTATTTTATCACGAGACTGCATCGACATTCCTCCCACGAATTCAAGCATATCGATATGAACTGTGTCATGATGTCCCAAAACAAAATCGACTCTATAAATTGCAGTGGGAGAGTCGAGGCTATGAGAGTAACGTTTGCATTCTCCATAGGACACCCATATTCCTCGCCATCCCTTAAATCCCAATTTAATATCAAATGATCCAACTTGGTTGTTCCGAGCAGTATCTCTAAATCTAACTTGCATGCTCCTTCCGGGTGAGGGAGTCTCTTTGTAGATCCACATCTTCACACCTCCTCGGCTTAGTTCGCTTCCTCTAATGCGGGCAGATCGGGGCCTGGTGTACCTCAACTTCGATTTCCCTGTGGTGCCAGATTCCCATCTCAGTGACCTTGAGCCGAGCTTAGCTACCGACGTTGAGAATGTTATTGTCCCTCTGTTTTCTGGTGAACGTACCAGGCAATTTTCCTGTGAATCCCCTTCGAAGTCTAATAGTTGCTGACAATCTGCAATAAATGCCAAAACAAAATTATGATGAAAGGATACTACTCTAAAGAAACGACTGCAACAATGCCCAGTTTACCGTTACAGGTACATTTAGCTTGACTCAAACTTTTTTTAAAATTTATAATCTTCAGTGACGTAAGGGTTGAAATTAGAGCGTTGACCAAAGTGTTTTTTTCAATAACCTTCTGAAATTTAGGCTTGGAGTACACTGGAATTTGAAAATGCAACAAATTTCTCCTCTACGAGATGGGTAAACGGAGAGAAATTTTTTTAGTCTGGAAACAGCAAATGAATTCAAAGCATACTTTAAACCTAAAAAATAATGGCCTTAGTGGAAGATATATATGAATTGTTTTAGTGATCATTTCTAAAGGGAAATAGTGATCTCTGTAAGATCTTGACGACTGACACATCAGAAATGTAAGATACAGGTCGTTAGCTCTTACTAACGAATAACCTACCGTCTTGAGCCGATGTAAACTCCGCCAACAAGAGTGCAAGCCCAGTCAAAAAAAGACAAAAACCTCCTCTTCCAGACATGCCTCAAAACGGAAAATGATAAGATGAGGAAGATTAGAGAGACTAGTTCCTCGGATACGCCACCAAGGAGGCTCGTGTAAGGTAATAAAAGTGGGTTCCTGGGACAAAATTCCCAAATCAAGGCCTACCCAACAAAGGAAGTTAACATTTTACTTGGCATAAACCTCTTCTGGCGTCTAATCTCACAATAGGATAATGACTCAGTTGAAAGGTTGTTCATCGACAAAATCTAGGACAGTTTACGAAGAGGAGAAACTTACCAGGCATTTTCACCCAAATACGATGAAAATCGAAAGAACATTCATGGGTATGTTACCAAAAATCATGAATAAACAGCACGGAAGGAATAGTCTACAATAAAATATTTCCACGCACCTTTGCCGAAGGCAGTGTTTTTTCCTGATCTTTTTCCTTTTCTTTGATATTGTTATGGCCGAAATCTGATTTCGACAGAGTAAATCCAACAGTTAACCACTTCAAAAAACCGCCAAGCAACAAACTACGTACTGAACTTACCTGTAATGACAGAGAGGAACCCTCCGTTTGTCGTCCTTCTCTACCTTCTAAGTTGAGCTCTATTTAAAGCAAACTATCATTCCGTGGAAATTGTTGAGCAGTCTGGTGATGGCAATCTGGTCGTGCTCTGATTGGCTGTGTAGCAACTTATTACTAAATCTCCTGCGAGACAATTGAATCATGAGAGGATGACAGCAGATATTTACGGTCGAAGTGCACGAGAGAGATATGGTTATGAATCAAAAACCTGCTTCTTACATCAGACAGCAGAGGTTATGAGTGAGCGAGATGACAAAATTTACTAATCTTTTAATCTACTTTAACACGACTGTAGGGTGGACTTAAATGAAACCAGTAGAGTATGACAGCAGAGAAAATTATTGAAGTGCTTGGAAGATGTTTGCCTTGTTTATGAAATGATGTCCTGTTTCTGATACAAGAGAGCTCAGGCTACGAGTGAGATGACAAAAATAAATCTATTCCTGAATCTGCTTTTACCGGACGGTTTGTCAAAGGAATTGTAGAGCGTGAAAGCAAGAATTACGTCACAGATTGACCATAACGATCTGGAAAAATTGACAACTAACTACTTTTACGTAAATTTATTAACTAAGAACCTTTTCACAACGTTTTACTCTTTCAAGTTCTTTTTAAGATAAAGCTCACGACGATAGACAAATTTGACTATAGGCGGGTTTGATGAAATTTTCTTAAGGTGGCTCATCACTAATACCTTCTTTTTTTATTTATTAGGAGGATGACAGCATTACAACAATGAACGTTTAGCAAAAAAAGTGACAGCTAACCAGCTAACTCCAGGTTAAACGAACAATCCGCTTTTCACGGCAGAAATTGTGACTAATGAATGAGATATTACGTTACTTCCTTTCACTAACATAAATTTCCCCCTTTCTGTGGCTAGAATCTCTGTCTGCCATTGATAAAATAGTACAAGAAAAATTTCCACTTTAAATATAACGACCTCTCCTGAACTAACAACCGCTTTTCATGTCTGTGAAAATGTAATTAATGCCGGAAACCGCATTAGATAAAGACAGGGCCCGCATATCAGCCGAGAATATGAGTTTCGCTAAGACATAATCTTCATTGCAGTTTTCTAAAAAACTGTTTAGAGTTTTTTTTCTCTTTTTCCTTGACATATATATTAGATTCAGTGACTTTTACTCAAATCGAATCATCACAACAGCATGGTAGGACTCTTGCATGCAGGATTTCGAAATTCGAGGGTGTATGGGATTCAATCCCCTTGGATGAATCGCATATAAATGTCCCATGCTTGCTTTACAATGTCTATCATCTGAATCTTTCTATAAATAACATTGTTAGAACGGTAGAGAACAACTCTGTGAAAGTCAAATAACGCTTTTGGTAACTTATGAGACTTTTTGGAATCTTCTTTATTGATTAGAAAGTCGTATCATGAAAACAATATGATACCCGAGCTCGAGGGCAGAAAACTATGTTCCAAATCCAAACAATTGACAGGGTTAAAAAACAACCCGCCTTTGCTACCAAAAATATTTCTAGTACAAGTAAGATCGACTACCATTTGTTTTTTTCATAAGAAGGATATTATGACTATGATTTCCAAAGAGTGATCTGACCGCTCCAAAATTGTCTTTCAATGTGCTCAGATCTATGATACGGGCGCCGCCAAATCTTATTCATTGCTAAGGAGAAGGACATCAAAACAACAATGCACGTTTAGCGAAAAAGTAACAGATATAATGAACTACTAAAATTAGAGGATTTTGGGAACTACTAAAATTGGGAATCTTCTGGCTAAATGTTTGGGAATTATTTAGACCTGTTAGATTATTTTGAAATCCTTATGTCAGTCTTGTGAGCCTTGGTTTGTTACGTGCTGCAAGACCACACATTTATTTACCCCTTTGAGTGATGTGTTCTTGACCGTTGTATTATGGCTTAATTCTCGTACGATAATCGTCATTGCTAGACGTGTTTACGTTTGTCCTTAACCTTGCTCTGAGTCCTCAACAGGAAGTTTTGTTCAGGTTTTAGTTCGCGAAGATTGGTTGTTTTCCAAGTATTTTGTTGTTCATCTCGAATGTCTTGTGAGACTGTTTTGGTTATTGTTCTTAAAAGATATATATACTCTGCCAAGGTCAGTTGTCCAGTAAGCCCAAACATACCCACTGATAGGGTATTTAAGAGCGTGTACTGAGGGATGAATTTTGAGAAGAGAAAAGAGACAGTGCCTTTGAGATGGAAATTAACTATTCCTAAAGGCCCTAGCAAACGGCTTCAACATTTGCTTCAACATCCTTTCGATTTTGTTGAATGGCAATGTTGAAAGCGTTTGCCACCCCCTTTCCGCCATGTTGAAACGTGTTGAAGCGAAGTTGAAACGATGTTGAACGAGTTTAAAAGCCTTTAAACGGATGTTGAAGCAAATGTTGAAGCCGTTTGCTAGGGCCTTAATCAGACTCCTGGTGCTTCCTGTTTGCGCGTGGTATTCGAATTAGCCTACTGACCTCAAAAGTACAATATAGCTAGCTAGCATAGTCCAAATTAAACGAGCAACCTGCTTTTCAAAGCAGAAATTTTGACTAATGAGATAAAACCTCAATTATTTTCTCTAACACAAATATCCCTCTCTACATTTTTTCTGTGGCTATAACCACAGCCTGCCACTGAAAGACCATTCCACCTTCTTATCTCTTAAAGACCGCATGAGATTTAAAACAGGGCCTGTATATCAGCCGAGAAGATACGTTTGGCAATTATGTACTCTACATGAAAGCTTTCTAGAAATTTTTAGGAGTTTTTTATTGACCTTTACCTTGACATACCCAAGCTGGAGGGTAGAAGTCTTAATAATTGACCGGGTTAGAACAAAAAAAAGCAGCCTGCCCTTTCCGTAAAAATTTATTGAGTCTGAATGAAATCCTCCAGCATTTTTTTTCTTCGTTAGTAGGATGTTTAAAAAATGATTTCCCAAAAGAAATCTATAATCACTCCAAAATTGTCTTTAGATATGCCCAAAACTAGAATAAGGACGCTGCCATATTGGAAAATAAATTTAGTATCCTGGCTGCACACGCACTTAAACGTCCCAGGGTTAGATTACATAAAGCTGGTCTTCTGGTTACCAACAAATTTTTATCATTTGAGTCGAAAGTGCCTTTTACGTAGCTCGTCATTGTTTAAAAGATTGCCAAGAGAGGATGAAATTGAGAAAACAAAAAAAGAGATTTAACAAGTCACAGGTAAGAGTCCAGGGGCGTGTTTGTCAAAAGTCCCGAAACCTTTTAAGATTCGATTTTTAGGGTCCTTTTAGGGTCCGCCATTGCCTCGAGGCCCACAGAAACTTTTCTTTCTCGTCTTCGCCGACGACTTCATTGACCACATTTGTCGGAGCTGAGTTACAAGCTCATAACCTGGCCCCCTTCAACCAATCAGAAGGCTAATCGTGCCCTAGTTTTTACCAATTGATCTAGAGTCTGGATCAAGCCATAAACTGAAAAAACCTGAAAATAATTGCAATTTTGCAAAAACGTAAAGTCAGGATAATAAACGAGTTTAGATATGATGCTAATACAGATCCTATTTTCAAGAAACCCACGTGCGTTAATTTCACGACATTTGTTTTGTACACTGGTCATGTTCATATTCTCATTAAAAAAAATATCCTCGCTCGAATATTTTGAAACGGATTCATGGGAAACAACCAAACCAACAGGTACAACACAAAGCACGAAGAATCCTTTAATCTACATTACGTAGTACAAATACTTCCTGATGATAATTATAATCGCAATCAAATAAACACATCAAGAATCCGTTAAGAAGTCAACAATTTATTTTGGTCAGTTTAACTTCCACGCTGAATCCGTTCTTCAGATTGGCAAAGACTAGTTTGTTTCCTCGGCTCGGTTTCTCGGTAACTGTTCTAATCACTCGAACCCTTGGCTCGTAACTAGTTGGAGAACCGTGTACCTTGGGTAGTTCTGGAAGAGTTGTGCTCACAATGCGTGCCAAGGTGACTTCAACTTGGATCTCATCGCTTTCTATTCGAAACATTTCCCGAGCTTTGATATCGTCGGAGGTTCGCAAGACTTTTGAGCCAGGGAAATTCAGGTCGGGGTAACTAATGCTTAAGTAAATCTCCTGAGTGTTTTCTTCCGCCATAATTCTGCATTGTCTGCTCACTCCCGAGACAATCCCCCAGGAAGGAAGAGATGAGGTTTCTTGGAAAACAACATAACCGTATAGTGGAACCAAGACATGATCACGTTCAGGAGATGTTTCAAATCGGACCACATGAGCCTCACTGTCTTGCTTAACAACCCTGTAAAGCTTAAGTGACTTATCAAATTGTTGTTTATTCCAATAATAGTCAGCAGAGCCTTTATATGAAGGAGTATTTATGTGAACTGCGTACTCGTAACTCCCATCAGGTGTACTGTGCTCCAGCCAGGCGGTACCGTAGGTGCCACTGGATGGTTTAGCTGAGGGCGTTTGCGAGTTTTGTGTTTGTACGTGAACCTTAAGATCGGATGCACTTGATCTTGGAATGTAGTAGCTGTTGCCTTTGGTGTCCACCAGAGTAGTGTATCCCCTTCTACTTCCTTTTGGAGTCGAAAATGGGATCATGGCGTTAAAAAGAGTTGAATCATCCTTTCGGTCATCGTCAACTTTAATGGACGAGCTGTCACTTATCAGCTTGTCTTGAAAAAGGGTAGTTTGAGCTTGAGTTGCCCCGCCATTGTTTATTCTGATGTTGCTTCCTAGGCAGACCAACACGTTTTGATAAAAGAAAACAGATTTTTTAAAGCGGAGATTGATATTTGGATAGGGGTGGCTCGCCTCCATAAAACTGTACCTGGGTTGGCGGAAGTGCATGCCAAATACTCCGCTGGATAAAGGCTCTGGTCCTCTGTAGGTTACTCCTCCAGCAGAAGATCGTGGACTGAAGTTTCTTGCTTTACTCAGCCTCGTCTGAGTGAGAGTCAGGGACATTGTTGTGGCTCCAGGTATTTTTGTCCAATCCCATCCATTTTTTATATCGTGAGCCTTCAATGCCTCTTCGCTGTTCGCTATCAACATTGAACCATGACTCTGATAGGTACCATAAACATTTTCAGGTTTCCCTACCCTTGTAGATCCCTCAAAGTCCCAGACAAACCGGTTAAAGCCTTTTATCGTCACTGCCCAGTCTTTACGACGATGAATTGAGAGAGCAGCAAAGTTCTTGGACCAATGACCTTCAGGGGAGGGCTCAGGAGATGTACCTTTAGAAAAGACCTATGTTCGATAAAAACAAGAAAGAAATCAGCAAAGATACTAAAAAATTAAAATATAACTTTGCACCAAATAATATGTACAGTGCTATTATTACAAGCTTATAAAAGGGTAAGAATGTGCCCCCAATCTCTCTTTTTCTCTCATTTTTTATGATTTTTGTCTTTCATCCTATCTTTAAAGGGTTGCTGTGCAATGTTGTATTGCAGGAAGGAAGCTTTATATTAACAGCATTGGGGTGTATTTTGCGAAACGTTGAACTTTAGGCAGGAACATAATCATTCTTGCGTCGTTCTTCTAGTACACACAAGCAAGCTTTTCGCTCAAATGTGAAAGCAATTCTTAACTTATTATAAACGAAAGGTATCAAATGAAGCCCAATTTTCATGTAGCCTTGCATTAGAATTGCATTAAAAAGGGGTTAACTACCTTTAAAGTCTATTCCTCTTTTTGGAATCAAATCAAATAATCGACCCGCAACAAACTGAAAGGTCTCAGGATTCCTAGGTTTATGGTCACCTCAAATTTAATGCAGATTGTTAACAGGGGTGTAGCGTATTCAACACCTTATTCTTGTTTTACTTATATATATAGGAATGTGATTCCTGCCACTAGAAAAAAATCTGATTAAAATCTTTAAAAAGATTGAGGAAAGCAGCTACATGTATAGGCATTCAGCAACGTTCAGTTAATAAACTTACGATGGACATAATTTTCAGTGATCCAAGACTGTTCATATACGATTTTCCCCTGTTAACCGTTCCATCTTCCAAGTACTTTTTAACAAATTCATCAGTAGGCTGGTACAAACGTAAAAACATCCCAACGTTCTTAACGGCAGGAACTGACACTTCTTTGGCTGGGGTTGATGCCAGTGGCCCAGATGGATGGGAAACACTGATGTAGGCGTATGCTGGGAGAATTCTTATCAAAACCTTTTTGGAATAGTCTACAAAGCGTCCTCCGACGCTGTTTGGTGTTGAATACTTTACTGCTACCAGCCTTAATGTTTCAAGGGCTTCCCGTAAATTTTGTTTTGACCCATCTGAAAGAGCAAAGTCGGTTCCTTCAAGAAGATATTGCACTTGCGCAGCTGTATGATATGCGTGTGGGGCATACGCAGATGCGTAGAACGTCATGTGATGAAAGCCAGTATAGTCAGGTTTAATGACTCCACCGAAGGCTTTGTTGATACTCAGGGCGTTATCCATCCATCGTTTCAAAGCATCCATATCCCTCTGCCTTTCCTTTTTTTCCAAATCCAACTTAGCAGGCATTATCAACACAATCATGAGCCGAAACAACATTATTGTAATCATTCTGTCAGCCGTAGTTCCATTATACTCAAACGTCGATTGGTAAACTTCACCAAAATCATTATACCACTTGGCAGTATTTATTAAGTTTAAAAGTCTTGATCTGTATTTAGCGTCCCCTTGTAAGGCGTCTTTCAACAAGAAAAGAGTGTGTGTGTATCCAGCACCACCACGGTTCATTTCATGATCCAGGGAGCCTATTGCACTTCCATCAGCCCATCCTTGGTCTTCAACGTAGTCAAGCAGTTTAATTATTCTCCCAAGGCGTTTTTTGTTTTCGTCATTTAATATTTTGCGTACTTGGTCCTTTGTGTAAGGTTTCGTCAAACTTTCAAGGTAATCGCGGAACTCTTTCTGCCTGTTCGCGTCGTTTCCACAAATCCTTTCAATGGCACGGTCCACATCGACTTTGTTAGTAGAACTCAGTTCAGGAGTTTCTTCTGTCACAGTTCGGGAAATTTCTTTGGCGCGGGATTTAAGATAAAACTCTATTGCCAAAGGAAGCATGATACGCATTTGGACGAAGCTGAACTTTCTTGTTGGATCTTTCGAGGAATACTCCCGTGTTCCTCTTTTAAAACCGCGACAGAACAAAGGAGGCCCGACTATCACTGTCTTTCCTGAGTCTAGCGTTCTAAATACAAGTCTATCGTATTCCAGATATGCAGCGTCAATGCTACTCACTAGTTTATTCCAACGCTTCTTGGCTTCTCCAAAGAGATCATAGGTGGTTTCTCTCTCATCGCAATACCAGTTTTTCAAGCGACTCTCGATGTGAGTGAGACTCAAGGACTTTGAAGCAACCACCGTTTCTGGAAGGGCAGTCGGAGCTCGCCGACTCCAACGGTAGCTTTGCTGCCAGACTTTCCCAGAATCATATCGTGAGCCGAATCTTGTGAAAGGTGGAACTATTTTGTCACGAGACTGAAATGACATCCTTCCCACAAAGTCAAGCATATCGATATAAATTATGTCGTGATGACTCAAGACAAAATCGACCCTATAAATTGCAGCGGGAGAGTTGAGGCTATGAGAGTAACGTTTGCATTCCCTATAGGACACCCATATTCCTCGCCATCCTTTAAATCCCAATTCAATATTAAATGATCCAACTTGGTTGCTCCGAGCAGTATCTCTAAATCTAACTTGCATGCTCCTTCCAGGTGAGGGAGTCTCTTTGTAGATCCACATCTTCACACCTCCTCGGCTTAGTTCGCTTCCTCTAATGCGGGCAGATCGGGGCCTGGTGTACCTCAGTCGCGATTTTCCTGTGGTGCCAGATTCCCATCTCAGTGACCTTGAGCCGAGCTTGGCTACGGACGTTGAGAATGTTATTGTTCCTTTGGTTTCTGGTATACGTCCCAAACAGTTTTCCTGTGATTCCCCTTCGAAGTCTAATAGTTGCTGGCAATCTGCAATGGATGCCAAAACAATAATATGATGAAAGGATATCATTATGAAGAAACGACCGAAACAATACACTGTCAATCACTACATGTACATTTAGCTTGACTCAAATTTCATTTTTTTTTACTCTTCAGTGATGCAAGGGTGGAAATTAAAGCGTTGAGCAAAGTTTTGTTTTAATAACCTTCTGAAATTTAGGCTTGGAGTACACTGGGATTTGGAAGCGCAATAAATTCTCTTTAACGAGATAGATGAACGGATAGACATTTTTGAGTCTGAAAACAGCACATGAATTCAAAGCATACCTTGAAACTAAAAAATAATGGACTTAGTGGAAGATATATATGAATTGTTTGAGTGATCATTTCGAATGGGAAATAGGGATCCTTGTAAGATCTTGACGACTGACACATCAGGAATGTAAGATACATGTCCTTAGCTCTTACTAACGAATAACCTACCGTCTTGAGCCGATGTAAACTCCACCAGCAAGAGTACAAGCCCGGTCAAAACAAGAAAAAAACCTCCTCTTCCAGACATGCCTCAAAACGGAAAATAATAAAGATGGGGAAGATTAGGGAGAGAGACTAGTTCCTCGGATACGTTACCAAGGAGGCTCGTGTAAGGTAATCAAAGTGGGTTTAAAGGACAAAATTCCTAAATCAAGGCCTACTCAACAAAGGAAGGTAACATTTTACATGGAATAAACCTCTTCTAGCGTACAATTTCACTATAGGACAATGAGTAAGGTTGAAAAGTTACTCATCAAAAAAGTCTAAGTTTACGATGAGGAGAAATTTACCAAGTATTTGCACCCAAAGACGATGAAAATCGAAAGAATATTCATGGTTATGTTACCAAAAAATCACGAAAAAACAGCGTAGAGAGGACCGTCTACAATAAAGTATTTCCACGCCTCTTTGCCGAAGGCAATGTTTTTTTCCTGATCTTTTTCCTTTTTTTATTATTGTTATTGTTAAGGCCAAATCTGATTTCGACATAGTATATCCATTAGTTAACCACTTCAAAAAAACTACTAAGCAACAAACTACGTACTGAACTTACCTGTAATGACAGAGAGGAACCCTCCGTTTAGTGTCCTTCTCTACCTTCTAAGTTGAGCTCTATTTAAAGCAAACTATCATTCCGTGGAAATTGTTGAGTAATCTAATAATGACAATGCGGTCGTTCTCTGATTGGTTGTACAACAACTTATTACTAAATCTACTGCGAGACAATTGAATCATGAGGGGATGACAGCAGATATTAATGATCGAAATGAAAGAAAGAGATATGGTTATGAATCAAAAACCTGCTTCGTACATCAGAGAGCGTATGACAGCGTATGAAATCAGGAGTGTATGACAGCGGAGAAAATTATTGAAATGCTTGGAAGGTGTTTGCCTTGTTTGTCGATTGATGTCCAGCTTCTGATACAAAAGAGCTCAGGCTACGGGTGAGATGACAAAAATAAATCTATTCCTAAATCTGCTTTTACCAGACGGTTTGTCAAAGGAATCGAAGAGCGTGAAAGCAGGAATTACGTCACAGGTTCACCATAACGATCTAGAAAAATTGACGAACAGCTGCTTTGAAGAAAAATTAATTAACTTAGAACTTTTCCATCCACAAAGTTTTACTCTTTCAAATTCTACTTTTCACAGCAGAAATTGTGACCAATGAGATGTTATCTTAATTCCTTTCGCTAACACAAATTTCCCCCTCTACCATTTTTCTGTGGCTAGAATCTCTGTCTGCCATAAAAAAAAAAAATTCACCTTACTCTTAGCGACCTCTCAACGTATCTCGAATTGAACTGAAAAACGCTTTTCATGTCTGTGAAAATGTAATTGATCCCGGAAACCGCTTTAGATAAAGACAGGGCCTACATATCAGCCGAGAATATGATTTTCGCCTAGAAATAATCTTCATTGAAGTTTTCTAGGAAATTGTTAAGAGTTCGTCTTTCTTGCCTTTTTCCTTGACATAGATATTAGATTCAGTGTCTGTTACTCCAATTATTATGGCATGATCGTGATCTGTCTTAAAAATTTAGGACAACAGCATGGTAGGACTATTGTATGCAGGATTACGAAATTCGAAGGTGCATGGGATTCAATCCTCTTGGATGAATCGCGTATAACTGTGTTATGCCTGCTATACAATGACTACCATCTGAATCTTTCCCTAAAAAAAATTTTTCACGAATAGTTTTATTGTATATAACCATTTCAAGGTTAATTTAATTCGAAGACATATTTACATATCTCTTTAAAATGCAATGTGATCCACATTACAATGAAATGCTGTCTAGTTATGAAATAAACCCATCGATTACAACTCTGTGAAAGCCGTATAACGCTTTCGGTGACTTATTAGACTTTTTGAAATCTTCTTTATTGACTAGAAAATTGCATCACGAAAATAATATGTTACTCGAGCTCGAGGGCAGAAAACTATGTTCCAAATCCAAACAATTGACAGGGTTAAAAACAAGCCGGCTTTGTTACCAAAACATGTCTAGTGCAGGTGAAATCGAATAGTATTTGTTTTCTTCATAAGAAGGATCACATGACAATCTTTCAATGCGCTCAAATATATGACACGGGCGCCGCCACATCTTGTTCATAGCTAAGGAGAAGGACAACAAAACAACAGTGCACGTTTAGCGCAAAAGTGACAGCTGTTATGAACTACTAAACTTAGAAGTGATTGGGAACTACTGAAATTAGGAATGTTCTGGCTAAATGTTTGGGAATTGTTTAGACCTGTTAGATTATCTTAAAATCCTTATGCAAGTCTTGTGATCCTTGGTTTGTTACGTGCTGCAAGACCACACATTTATTTTTCCCCTTTAAGTGATGTGTCCTTCACCGTTGTGATAGGGCTTAATTATCGTACGATAAACCTCAGGGAGTGGCATAAAAGTTCCTGATCAGACTCCTGGTGCTTCCCGTTTGCGCGTGGTATTCGAGTTAGTCTACTAACCTCAACAGTACAATAAAACTAACCAGCAAACACCAAATTAGACGAGCAACCCTGCATTTCAAAGCAGAGGTTTTGACGAATGAATGAGATATTACCTCATTTATTTTCTCTAACGCGAAAATCCCTCTCTACCTTTTTTCTGTGGCTATAACCACTGCCTGCAGTAAAGGACCATTCCACCTTAAACTCTTATATTTCCTATAAATTGGCAACCACTTTTCTTGTCTGTGAAATGCACTGGAAATGCTAGAGACAACATAAGATTAAAATAGAGCCTATACATCAGCCGACAAGAATATATATTCTACAAGAAAGTTCTCTAGAGGTTAGGAGTTTTTTATTGATTAACCTTGGCATACCCAAGCTTGAGGGCAGAATTCCTAAGAATTGACTGGGTTGGAACAAATAAAAACAGCCTGCCTTTCATGTCCGAGTGAAACCGTTCAGCATTTTTTTTTTATTCATAGGAAGGATGTTTTAAAAATGATTTCCAAAACGGAATCTACAATCACCCCAAAATTGTCTTCAAATATGCTCAAAACTAGAATAAGGACGCTGCCATTTTGGAAAACAAATTTAGTATCCTGACTGCACATGTACTTAAGCGTCCCAGGGTTAGTTCACAAACAGCTTGTCCTCTAATTATCAACAAATTTTATTATTTGAGTCGACAGTGCCTTTTACGTAGCTCGTCATTGTTCAAAAGATTTCCAAGAGAGAGAAAAATTGAAAACACAAAGAGAGACTTTACTAAGTCAGAGGTAAGAGTCTAGGTGCGCGTTTGTCAAAAGTCCCGAAACCTTTTAAGATTCCATATTTAGGGTGCGCCATTACCTCAAGGCCCACAGAAACTTTTCTTTCTCGTCTTCGCCGACGACTTCATTGACCACATTTGTCGGAGCTGAGTTACAAGCTCATAACCCGGCTTCCTTCAGCCAATCAGAAGGCTAATCGTGCTCCAGTTTTTACCAATTTGATTTAGAGTCTGGATCAAACTATAAACTGAAAAGGTCTGAAAATAATTGCAATTTTGCAAAAACGTAAAGTCAGGATAATAAACGAGTCTAGATATGATGCTAATACAGATCCTATTTTCAAGAAACCCACGTGCGTTAATTTCACGACATTCATTTTACACTCTGGTGATGTTCATATTCTCATTCAAAAAAAATTCCTCACTCGAAAATTTTGAAGTAGATTCAGGAAAAACAACCAAATCAACACATAGCACGAAGAATCCTTTAATCTACATCACACAGTAAAAATATTTCCTGTTGATAATGATAATCTCAAATATGTTGTTTATTGTTTAAAATACATCGATATGTTTACATAGAAGTAAACACATTAAGAATCCGTTAAAAAGTCAACAATTTATTTTGGTCAGTTTAACTTCCACGCTGAATCCGTTCTTCAGATTGGCAAAGACTAGTTTGTTTCCTCGGCTTGGTTTCTCGGTAACTGTTTCAATCACTCGAACCCTTGGCACGTAATCAGTTGGAGAACCATGTACCTTGGGCAGTTCTGGAAGAGTTGTGCTCACAACGCGTGCCAAGGTGACTTCAACTTGGATCTCCTCACTTTCCATTCGAAACAGTTCCCGAGCTTTGACATCGCCGGAGGTTCGCAAGACTTTTGAGCCAGGGAAATTCAGGTCGGGGTAACTAATGCTTAAGTAAATCTCCTGAGTGTTTTCTTCCGCCATAATCCTGCATTGTCTGTTCACTGACGAGACAATCCCCCAGGAAGGAAGAGGGACAGATGAAGTCGCTTGGAAAAAGACATAACCATAGAGTGGAAGCAAAGCTGTATTGCGTTCAGGAGATGTTTCAAATCGGACCACATGAGCCTCATCGTCTTGCTTCAAAACCCTGTATAGCTTATATGACACATCAGAATGTTGTATTTCCCAATAAGAGCCAGTAGAGCCTTCGTATGAAGGAGTAACAATGTGAACTGCATACTCGTAACTCCCATCAGATGCACTGTGCTCAAGCCAGGCAGTTCCGTAGGTGCCACTGGATTTTTTAGCTGAGGACGTTCGCGAGTTTTGTGTTTGTACGTGAACCTTAAGATCGGATGCACTTGATCTTGGAATGTAGTAGCTGTTGCCTTTGGTGTCCACCAGAGTAGTGTATCCCCTTCTACTTCCTTTTGGAGTTGAAAATGGGGTCATGGCGTCAAAAAGAGTTGAATCATCTTTTCGCTCATCGTCAACTTCAATGGACGAGCTGCCACTTATCAGCTTGTCTTGAAAAAGGGTCGTTTGAGCTTGAGTTGCCCCGCCATTGTTTATTCTGATGTTGCTTCCTAGGCAGACCAACACGTTTTGATAAAAGAAAACAGATTTCTTAAAGCGGAGATTGATATTTGGATAGGGGTGGCTCTCCTCCAAAAAACTGTACCTGGGTTGGCGGAAGTCCATGCCAAATACTCCGCTGGATAAAGGCTCTGGTCCTCTGTAGGTTACTCCTCCAGCAGAAGATCGTGGACTGAAGTTTCTTGCCTTACTCAGACTCGTCTGAGCGAGAGTCAGGGACATTGTTGTGGCTCCAGGTATTTTTGTCCAATCCCATCCATTTTTTATATCGTGAGCCTTCAATGCCTCTTCGCTGTTCGCTATCAACATTGAACCATGACTCTGATAGGTACCATAAACATTTTCAGGTTTTCCTACCCTTGTAGATCCCTCAAAGTCCCAGACAAACCGGTTAAAGCCTTTTATCGTCACTGCCCAGTCCTTACGACGATGAATTGACAGAGCAGCAAAGTTCTTGGACCAATGACCTTCAGGGGAGGGCTCAGGAGATGTACCTTTAGAAAAGACCTATGTTCGAGAAAACGAACAAGAAATCAGGAAATATGCTAAAAATCAAAATATAACTTTGCACCAAGTAATTTGCCTAAAAAATGCTATTGTTACAAGCTTATAAAAGGGTAAGAATGTGCCCCCAATCTCTCTTTCTCTCTCCTTTTTTATGCATAGAGTTTCGTTTACAATGTTTTATTGCAGGAAGGAAGGTTTAAATCAACAGCATTGGGGCAGCAACATAAACATTCTTGCATCGTTCTTCTGGTGCACACAAACAAGTTTTTTCGTTCAAGTATAAAAGCAATCCCTAACTTATTGAAAACGAAAGGAATCAAATGAAGCCCAATTTACATGTAGCCCTGAATTGGAATTGCATTAAAAAGGGGTTAACTAGCTTTTAAGAATTTTCTTCTTTTTTGAAACAATTCTTAAAAATAGTCGACCAGCAATAAAGTGCACGGTAACGGGGTTCCTAAGTTTATGGTCCTCTCAAATTTGATGCAGATTGTTAACAGTGGTGTAGTGTATCTAAAACATTATTGGTGCTTTACTTATAGGAATGAGATTCCTTGTATTAGAAAAAAATCTGATATAAGTTCTCAAAAATATTGAGGTAAACTACTATATGTATAGGCATTCAGCAACGTTCAGTTAATAAACTTACGATGGACATAATTTTCAGTGATCCAAGGCTGTTCATGTACGATTTTCCCCTGTTAACCGTTCCATCTTCCAAGTACTTTTTAACAAATTCGTCAGTAGGCTGGTACAAACGTAAAAACATCCCAACGTTCTTAACAGCAGGAATTGACACTTCTTTGGCTGGGGTTGATGCCAGTGGCCCAGATGGATGGGAAACACTGATGTAGGCGTATGCTGGGAGAATTTTTACCAAAATCTTTTTGGAATAGTCTACAATGCGTCCGCCG
This sequence comes from Pocillopora damicornis, assembly GCF_964200805.1. NCBI lineage: Eukaryota > Metazoa > Cnidaria > Anthozoa > Scleractinia > Pocilloporidae > Pocillopora > Pocillopora damicornis. The sequence continues at coordinate 4,926,671 of NC_142671.1, forward strand.
ACACTGTTTGGTGTTGAATACTTAACTGCTACTAGCCTCATTGTTTCAAGAGCTTCCAGTAAATTTCGTTTAGACTCATCTGACAGTGCAAAATCTGTTCCTTCTAAGAGGTATTGCACTTGTGCAGCTGTATGATATGCGTGTGGGGCATACGCAGATGCGTAGAATGTCTTGTGATGAAAGCCAGTGTAATCAGGTTTAATAACTCCACCGAAGGCTTTGTTGATACTCAGGGCGTTATCCATCCATCGTTTCAAAGCATCCATATCCCTTTGCCTTTCTTTTATTTCCATATCCGACTTAGCAGGCATTATCAACACAATCATGAGCCGAAACAACATTATTGTAATCATTCTGTCAGCCGTAGTTCCACTATACTCGAACGTCGATTGGTAAACTTCACCAAAATCACTATACCACTTGGCAGTATTTATTAAGTTTAAAAGTCTTGATCTGTATTTAGTGTTCCCTTGTAAGGCGTCCTTCAACAAGAAAAGAGTGTGTGTGTATCCAGCACCACCACGGTTCATTTCATGATCCAGGGAGCCTATTGCACTTCCATCAGCCCATCCTTGGTCTTCAATGTAGTCAAGCAGTTTAATTATTCTCTCAAGGCGTTTTTCGTTTTCGTCATTTAATATTTTGCGTACTTGGTCCTTTGTGTAAGGTTTCGTCAAACTTTCAAGGTACACGCGGAACTCTTTCTGCCTGTTTGCGTCGTTTCCACAAATCCTTTCAATGGCACGGTCCACATCGACTTTGTTAGTAGAACTCAGTTCAGGAGTTTCTTCTGTCACAGTTCGGGAAACTTCTTCGGCGCGGGATTTAAGATAAAACTCTATGGCTAAAGGAAGCATGATACGCATTTGGACGAAGCTGAACTTTCTTGTTGGATCTTTCAAGGAATACGCTCGTGTTCCCCTTTTACAACCGCGACAGAACAGAGGAGGCCCGACTATCACTGTTTTTCCTGAGTCTAGCGTCCTAAATAAAAGTCTATCGTATTCCAGATATGCAGCGTCAATGCTCCTCACCAGTTTATCCCAACGCTTCTTGGCTTCTCCAGAGAAGTCGTAGGTGGTTTCCCTCTCATCACAATACCAGTTTTTCAAGCGACTCTCGATGTGAGTGAGACTCAAGGACTTTGAAGCAACCACCGTTTCTGGAAGGGCAGTCGGAGCCTGCTGACTCCAACGGTAGCTTTGCTGCCAGAAGTTGCTTGAATCATATCGTGAGCCGAATCTTGTGAAAGGTGGAACTATTTTGTCACGAGACTGAAATGACATCCTTCTCACAAAGTCAAGCATATCGATATGAATTGTGTCGTGATGGCTCAAGGCAAAATCGACTCTATCAATTTCAGCGGGAGAGTTGAGGCTATGAGAGTAACGTTTGCATTCTTTATAGGACACCCATATTCCTCGCCATCCCTTAAATCCCAAGTCAATATCAAATGACCCAACTTGGTTGCTCCGAGCTGTATCTCTAAATCTAACTTGCATGCTTCTTCCAGGTGAGGGAGTCTCTTTGTAGATCCACATCTTCACCCCTCCTCGGCTTAGGTCACGTCCTCTGATGCGGGCAGATGAGGGCCTGGTGTACCTCAATCGCGATTTTCCTGTGGTGCCAGATTCCCATCTCAGTGACCTTGAGCCGAGCTTGGCTACGGAAGTTGAGAATGTTATTGTTCCTCTGGTGTCTGGTATACGTCTCAGGCAGTTTTCCTGTGATTTCCCCTCAAAGTCTAATAATTTCTGACAATCTGCAATAAATGTCAAGATACAATATAATATGATGACAGGATACCACTATAAAGAAACGACCGTAATAATACACGGTTTACCACTACGTGTACATTTGGCATGACTTAAACAATTTTCTTTTCTAATCTTCAGTGACGCAAGGGGTGGAATGAGAGCATTGAGCTAAGTTCTAATTTCAGTAACCTTCTGAAATTTAGGCTGGGGGTACACCGGGATTTTGAAAACGCAACAAATATTTTAAAAAGTGGATGAAAACGATTATTTTAAAACTGGATAAAAGAAGGAAGAAAGTGAGAAGTAATGGCCTCTAATGAGAGATTTGTTACTAATTTGAATATTTACTTTATTAGAGCAGTTATCTTTCTAAGATTCTGACGATACTGAAGATAAAAGATGCAAGATAGACTTGGTTGGCTTTTACTAACGAATAACCTACCGTCTTTAGCCGATGATAACTCTAACAGCAAGAGTACAAGCCCAATCAAAACAAGACAAAAACCTCTTCTTCCAGACATGCCTCAAAACAGAAAACAATAAAATTGAAGAATATGAGTAACTTCAAACGAATCTAGCTCTTCGGATACTCCACCAAGAAAGCTTGTGTAGAGCAATCCAAGTGGGCTGCTGGTACAAAATTCCCAAGCGTTGCTTGGATTTTATCGGGAGTTCGCATTACGATATATAAATTAGCTTAATATTTGGTGGTGAATCCACTATTATGAATACCATGCGACGAACAGTCTACAATAAACCTTTGCCGAAGGCAATGTTTTGTACTAAACGTTTCCTTTTTCTTTGATATGGTTATGGCCGAAATCTGATCGACAAAATATATCCAATAGTTAATCGCTTCGAAAAAACTGCTAAGTAACAAACTACAGAACTTACTGACAGAAGAGAAAGCGCCGTTGATTTTCTCCCTTTACGTTCTAATTTGTTCTCTATTTAAAGCAAACTATCATTCCAGGAAAATTGCTGTGCGGTCTTGTAATGGAATTCTGGTCGTTCTCTAATTGGCTGGATAACAACTCATTGCTAAATCTGCTGTGAGACAATCAAATCAAGCTGGGAGACAGCAGAGGAATAACATTGAAATACAAGAAAGAAATATGGTTTTTAATCAATAACTTGATTCTGCCATCAAAGAGCAGAGGTCGTGTGGAACTGAAGTTCACTTATGTGCCCTCACAGGACTGTATGCAGGACGTCAATGGAATCAGGAGAGTATGACAGCAGAAAAAAATGTTTGAAATGCTTGGAAGATGTATGCCTTGGTTATGAATTGATTACCTGCTTCTGATACGAGAGCACTCAGGCTATGAGTGAGATGATAAAAATAAACTTATTTCTAAATCTGCTTTTACCGGACAGTGCGCTGTAAGTCAAAGGAATCGTAGAGGGTGATAGCAGGTATAAAGTCACAGGTTGACCAAAACGATCCAGCAAAATTGACAACCTGCTACTTTTCATTTGGAAAATCAATTGAAAAACTTTTCTTCCAAAACGTTTTACTCTTTCCAGTTTTTTTAAAGACGAAACGAAAAAACGGAAACGGAAATAACGCTGGCGACCGTTATAAGAAAAAAACAGGGCCTACACATCAGTCGAGAAAAACTTTAGTTAAGATATAATCTACATGTACATTTTCCGTGGGAAATTGTCTGGAGATATTCCTTTAAGTTTTCATTGATTCAAGGTCTATCACTTGGATCATTAAAGCATGATCGTGACCTCCTTTAACATGATCTTCACCTTGAAAAATCTGAGACAAACAGGATGTTAGAACGCTTGTATGAAAAACTGCCAAATCCGCTCGCTATACAATGAATTTCATCTCTCATTTAAGCAAAATTTTCCGCAAAAACGTCTAGCATAAATAATCACTTCGAGATTAATATGAAATATATAATTCTATAAAAAGCATCTTTTCCGTAAACCTTTTCTCTCTAGTTGAATTTGGAACGGAATTCACCAAAAGGTAATTGGCCATATTAAGGTGAAAGGTTATCTAGTGACAAAATAAACCCAAAGTGAACAAAACAGTGAAACTGTCTTGTGTTTCAGCCATGAAAAGCTTGGAGCGTCTGTCTACACATATCAGACTCTTCTTTCTTGGTTAGCAAGCATTCTCATATATATATGTTATTTGCCGGCTGGGAGGTCCGTATGGTGAAAAACTGTGACCGAGGTCACAGTCAGGCAGCATTTTCAAGACCGAGGTCACAGTTTTTCACCATACGGACCGACCCTTAGCCGGTAAATAACATATTTATTGTTTTTAAACTTGACGAAATTCTTTCCGAAAGAACCCGAATGATTTTTGGCCGTAAATACGGCAAGATCTTCCATAAACTGAACAATTTTTGAGTGGGTAAATGGTAGTTAAAATAGAGGTGATGCAAATTTAAGAGAGATGCCTCAGCGAAACATTTTCATTTCCGTAAAGATAAAGGTGATTTAAAAGGCTTCCAAACAAACTTTGAAACATTATTTTTACAAGTATCTGTCACAATCTGACACCTGTCAATTAGAGAGCGCGCAAGAAAAAGAAAAGCGAAGGAACGTTTGAAAACCAACAGAACTAGTTTGGCAAGGACTGTCACGACAATGTTTTCTTCAAAATCAGTTAATGATCTAACGGAAAGTATTATTCACTCTCATCGACGATTCATTCATGTACGAAGATTTACCTCTGTTCATTAAGTAAACGGCGAGGAAATTAATTGTGAGTAAATTCAATCTTTTTATTTTGAAGTTGTGAGAGTTTGCTCGTTTGTTTGCTGTAATGGCGTGTTTAACTCTGATCTTTTCTTCACAAAAACTAAATTCGAACGGTACACTCCAACGAGACACAAGGGAATGTAATGCGGCCTTTTCTCAAAAAATTCCTTCAATTTCTGTTGTGCAATTTAAGGTACAAATGTCCAAATTGAACGGAATTGGAAAGACTCACCAGGAGCGTATATTTGTTGTAGAACTTAAATTAAAACTTCGCTCGCTCTTTCACTATGAACAAATTGCTCGAGAAAATTCAGATATTAAATGAATGAAAGTTCCATCGTTCATTTTAACTGTAACCAAATACCTCACGTTCCAACTTTCTGGGTACTTTTTGTGAACGATTAAAATTAATTGCAGAAGGTTTTTAGGCCGCTTGTCAACCAACGTAATGACACTATTGTTTATACAAATTCATTCTGAAACCAATATTTTTCTGTCAACCAAAATGATTTGATAGAGAGAAAAGAGAGGATTCATAAGTTATTTATTGGCTTGAGGTAGTGACCGACGTGTTTGCTTAAAAATACTGCCCAGCCGGAAAGCGAGGTATATTTATGAAAAATGACAACGAAAGTTGGGATGTACTCGGCGACTCACGAAAGCGTTACCGTGGCCCGTGGGCAGAGATAGAAAAATACTGACCGGGTAAAGAACCAATCAGATTGCAAGATTCGTTACCGTGCCCTCTAAAAAAACAATAAATATATGTTATTTGCCGGCTGGGAGGTCCGTATGGTGAAAAACTGTGACCGAGGTCTTGAAAATACTGCCCGAGGCCGCAGGCCGAGGGCAGCATTTTCAAGACCGAGGTCACAGTTTTTCACCATACGGACCGACCCTTAGCCGGTAAATAACATATTTATTGTTTTTAAACTTGACGAAATTCTTTCCGAAAGAACCCGAATGACTTATGGCCGTAAATACGGCAAGATCTTCCATAAACTGAACAATTTTTGAGTGAGTAAATGGAAGTTAAAATAGAGGTGATGCAAATTTAAGAGAGATGTCTCAGCGAAACATTTTCATTTCCGTAAAGATAAAGGTGATTTAAAAGGCTTCCAAACAAACTTTGAAACATTATTTTTATAAGTATCTGTCACAATCTGACACCTGTCAATTAGAGAGCGCGCAAGAAAAAAAAATCGTAGGAACATTTGAAAACCAACAGAACTAGTTTGGCAAGGACTGTCACGACAATGTTTTCTTAAAAATCAGTTAATGATCTAACGGAAAGTATTATTTACTCTCATCGACCATTCATTCATGTACGAAGATTTACCTCTGTTCATTAAGTAAACGGCGAGGAAAGTAATTGTGAGTAAATTCAATTTTTTATTTTGAAGTTGTGGGAGTTTGCTCGTTTTTTTGCTGTAATGGCGTGTTTAACTCTGATCTTTCCTTCACAAAAACTAAATTCGAACGGCACACTCCAACGAGACACAAGGGAATTTAATGCAGCCTTTTCTCAATTCCTTCAATTTCTGTTGTCCAAGTTAAGGTACAAATGTCCAAATTGAACGGAATTGGAAAGACTCACCAGGAGCGTATATTTGTTGTAGAACTTAAATTAAAACTTCGCTCGCTTTTTTTTTACTATGAACAAATTGCTCGAGAAAATTCAGATATTAAATGAATGAAAGTTCCATCGTTCAGTTTAACTGTAACCAAATGCCTCACGTTTCAACTTTCTGGGTACTTTTTGTGAACGATTAAAATTAATTGCAGAAGGTTTTTAGGCCGCTTGTCAACCAACGTAATGACACTATTGTTTATACAAATTCATTCTGAAACCAATATTTTTCTGTCAACCAAAGTGATTTGATAGAGAGAAAAGGGAGGATTCATAAGTTATTTATCGGCTTGAGGTAGTGACCGACGTGTTTGCTTAAAAATACTGCCCAGCCGGAAAACGAGGTATATTTATGAAAAATGACAACGAAAGTTGGGATGTACTCGGCGACTCACGAAAGCGTTACCGTGGCCCGTGGGCAGAGATAGGAAAATACTGACCGGGTAAAGAACCAATCAGATTGCAAGATTCGTTACCGTGCCCTCTAAAAAAACAATAAATATATATATGACACCAGAACTTGAGGGCAGAATGTTGTAAACCAATTCCAAAAATTTGACAGGCTTGAAAAGCTTAACTTGCCTTTGTTATACAAACGATCTCGAGTACAACTGAAAAAGTCTAGCTTTCTTTTCATTCATAAGAAGGTTCTTGTGAAAATGATTTCCGACCGGTTACCTAGTCGCTCCAAAATTGTCTTAAAGTACGGACGCCCAGTGTTTTAAAAAAAAATTGATAACTTTGTCAGTTCACAAACAACTGGTGGTCTGGGTATCACCAAAACTTTATTATTTGAGTCGGGATGGCCTTTCGTGTGACTTAAAATCGTTCCACAGACTACCACGAGATAGAAAAACTACAAAAAGAGTTTGAGACTCTACAAGGTCACAGGTAAGAGGCCAAGGGCCCGTTTCTCAAAAGTGTAGTTGCCTTGTAAGGCTCACCGCGACAGTTCATAATCTAAGTTTAAGAAATAGTACGGCGAGTCTCAAATGTCAATCCATTTTATTTCATTCCTGATCCTTGTTTTCAGAACTTAAACCTTGAGAAAAGAAGCATTTTATGTCTACTTTCATATCGTCATCAATCAGAAACCCACTGCACACGTCAATGAAATGGTCTTCATGGCCAGCTCCCAGTTGGCTTGTTAGCTCAGTTGGTAGAGCGCTGCACCGGTATCGCAGAGGTCATGGGTTCAAATCCCGTACAGGCCTGAATTTTTTTTTCAGGCCTTATTTTCACTACTGCCTAAGTAGTGCATATTACTGCGAGGATCACTTTCATTCACGTCTTTATCCGCAGTTCAAATATATGACTTTCATATATTCTTAACCATTTATTCATCACTTCACGGGTTTATTTAGAACCAACTTCATGGCCAGCTCCCAGTTGGCTTGTTAGCTCAGTTGGTAGAGCGCTGCACCGGTATCGCAGAGGTCATGGGTTCAAATCCCGTACAGGCCTGAATTTTTTTTTCAGGCCTTATTTTCACTACTGCCTAAGTAGTGCATATTACTGCGAGGATCACTTTCATTCACGTCTTTATCCGCAGTTCAAATATATGACTTTCATATATTCTTAACCATTGAAATGGTCTAACTTGGGGTAGTTTTAGATGAAAATGTAACATGGAAATCGCATATATCTGACGTAGCTAGTAAAAATATCTAAATCTACACTGTAGATTTAGATAATTTTGCTAGCTACGTTAGCTACCTGAGGTGATGACCCCAAACCTTAATGATTGTAATTTAATCTGCGGATGAAGCTACAAAACAGATGATCATAGAATTGTCATTTAGCAAAAACGTTTCATCGGGAAAGTCAACAAGTCTAACTATGATACTCAGAAAGATCCTATTTTTAAGAAACTTATAATTATCGCATATTCTCGAATAATCGTCCGGGTGCCTTTTCAAAATTTCGGCTTGAAAGAGGGGCGCTCATCGGAAGGAGAGCGCTTAATCGAGGGGAGCGCTTATAACGAAACTATTAACCTGTACTGATTCCTCTGTAGTTGAAGCTTAAAAAAGTCATAAATAAAGCGGAAATAGAAACAGCTTTTCCTTGTATTCCTATTATTTAAAAAAAGTGAGGGAGGAGGGAAGGGGGGTTCTTTATTCGAGGGGGCACTTTTATGATATTAGGGACCTTTAGCAAAGCACGACGGCAACGGAAATGAGGACGTCAAAACAAAAGATCTTACGAGCAGAACGATAGCTCAGCGGGAGCGTTTTAAAATTGTGTACATTTCTTAGCCTTCTTTTGCAAAATAACAATATGAAATCATCAAAATTTTCGTGGTCCGAGAGAGGAAATTCCATCCGCAAATTAGTTAAGTTTCTTTTTGGAACTCTACGCAGTTCTCATACGTTATGCTGAGGTTAACTTGCGGCGCTGTAAGAGATGGTTAACACATCCAGTCATTCGCGAAATTTCATTTAATATATATTCATTTTTAAATCTACGCCTTCCTTGACGTTGCTGTTGCTAACTGCTAAAGATCCCTAATATGGCCACGAGGGTGGGCGCTTATTCGAGAAAATACGGTTACTTGCTTAAATTCTACGACATTCATTTGATGAAGCTTGGTCATTTCATGCTTTAGTTCAAAAGATCCTCTATCAAAAATTTCAAAGTATATTCATGAGAAACAACCGAATCCATTGCCACAACACAAGGCACGCAAACTCCTTTTGTCTAAATTTTTTAGAACAAATATATTCAGCAATTTTCTTCAACTGCCTTACTTTTGAGATCACTGGCTCCTCATCTCTAGCATTTTTCAGAAAAAAGATTTGAGATAATTTTTCTCAGCAACTATTTATTCTTCCATGGATGATAAACATGTCTTGTAAACTCGGTATTTACTCTTTTGTTGTCTCGGTTCATTCACCTGAATACTTCCTGGAACCTACGCTTACAATACTTAATAGTATTTATTAGATTTCCCTGCCATTAATCCGTCTTTCTTTAGCAATTGTTGTAAACTGACGTATTTGAAATGGCACAGAAAGATAAACGAATGACAAGTTTTTTGGACTGCTAACTGTCACGACTTCCGAGAACCGAAAGAATTGAGTCCTTTAAAATCTTGAAGAGAAAGGTCCTTGAAATCTCAAAATTTGGACTTTGTTACAACTTTTCTTACCTATAACGAGACATTTACTCAACAGAAAACAGCATGAGCAAGAATATGAAAGATTATGATTCTCGGAAGTTAACATGAACAGCTTGCGTCGGTACAGAAATAGTAATCATACATTAAGGTAAGAGGGACGATCTGTTGCCGGAAAAAAGAGCGAAAAGGAGGTTATAAATCTTCACTAAGACAATAATAAAAAAGTCTTTTTCTGTGATTCCGTCAGTTAGATGCTGGTTTTCATTACCTACATTTTCTTATCGAAAATATACAAGCCGAAGTCTTGTTCTCTTCGTAGAGTTTTCGGCAAAAGGGATTCACATCACACCAAAGTTTTTGACATTTGTCTACTCTTACTTTCCGCCACTGAAGTAGGAAACGACAGGTTCTCGTAACACTAATATGGCTGCGCTAAACAGAACTTTTCGGGTCAAGGCTTTCTACAATTACTCGACCTCTATTGTCTGGCGGTTTGGTTTTGAACTCGGAGAGAATTTACAGTAACTTGTAATTCGTTGTCTTGATTAAATTCGTAATGTTATACTAAATTTATTTGCGCCCAAACTGAGATATTGTTTGGGAGTATGACTACAGTTTGATAATCGGAAGTTGGAGAGAACTTACAAGAAATTGTGGCTCGTTTCTCGTGAGTGACGTCATGATAACTTTATTTATTTGCTCCCAAATAAAGATATTTACGTCTTCACTAAATGTAATCTATGGCCCTAGGGCTTGCTATGTCGATCGCTTGATTGAGGCTTAAGGGATCTCACATAAAATTTGATTTATGTATTATTTATCAAACTCAAATGGAAATCACGACACGTCAGAAATACATACGAAAGCAATTCAAATGAACTTTACTTTCAATTTAAGCGGCAAAATTTGAAATTGTTTGTTAAACTTACCATCCCCATGCGACCATTTCTTCCAACAATTCAAACACTACAACTTTCTGAATTCCCCTCGTCGATTCCACCGCAAGAAATAGCCTGTGCCACCCAAGCTTCGACTCGAATATGAAGTACGAATCAAATAACATAACTGCTTCATCTTCGCGGCAATATCACGCTGGTATTTTGATTTTCCGATCGACAAGAACGGTGATCAGAATCGATCGGTTTGTTTACCTCATAGACGTGACCGCTGACCAGCTGCTGAGTGAAAACAGTACGGTTCAGTGGCGAGGGGCGGGGTGAGGGTGGGTGCGGGCAGATTATCAGAAGATTTATGGGAACATTTGAACATATGCATTAAAGTATCATGATAAACATTAGGATTCTCAGCCTAAATGCGAAGGCATGCTTCGTGTTGCAGACAACTTTTATTTTACTTAGTATTCTTTTTTATTTCAAATACATTTCGTTCCAAATAGGAATAGCATCAGTTCATAGATTTAAAAACAAATCTTTACCACGTAAATAAATGTGTTTAGATAATCGAGATAACCATTGAACCTCTTGTATCGCACCGGAAATAACGTGTCTTGTCTTTGCCCAACTCTGAGAGCGTGGAGCGGCAAAGACGCGAGATACCAGTCTCGCGTCTCGCGGCTTCTCCATGCTCACAGGATACGCGTGACCTCACTATCTTTAAGAAAAATAAGAGACTGCTCGAAGTCTGTATTCCGTTCAACCATTTCATAAGAGTGACACGAGTCTTCAATTGAGTGAGAAAGTCACAAACCCATTCTTTACCTCACGAGCGTAACCACTGACCACTCACGAATTACAATAGGCTTCTCCTTTGACGCGGAAATTGAAATCGTATCGAATATACAAAGTTATAGTGAGTTCCTTTAGATCTCCCGAACTTGTATCGCGTTGGAAACAATTACAAGTACAGGAAGAAGTCATTCATTAGGACTCCTTTTTAAATAGCAAAGATGGAAAAAACTTTGGTTCATCGTGTGGCTTAAGTGGTTTGGTACGACTGTCTGAATGCAATGACGAAGTAAAACATCATTTGATAAGCTGCCACCTGTCTTAAGAGGTTTTTAAGTGAAAATGAGGAAATCTTGGCAAAGATTGGCCTATTTCACTTCGCTCAGGAGGATAAACAAAAAAATGTGGATTTGCTATAGGCATCGCCACACTCTGGGGAAGTTTTGGAGAAGTGCAAAGGTAACATGTCAGTTTCTGGTATACGTCCCAAACAGTTTTCCTGTGATTCCCTTTCGAAGTCTAATAGTTGCTGACAATCTGCAATGGATGCCAAAACAATAATATGATGAAAGGATATCATTATGAAGAAACGACCGAAACAATACACTGTCAATCACTACATGTACATTTAGCTTGACTCAAATTTCATTTTTTCTACTCTTCAGTGATGCAAGGGTGGAAATTAAAGCGTTGAGCAAAGTGTTGTTTTCAATAACCTTCTGAAATTTAGGCTTGGAGTACACTGGGATTTGGAAGCGCAATAAATTCTCTTTAACGAGATAGATGAACGGATAGACATTTTTGAGTCTGAAAACAGCACATGAATTCAAAGCATACCTTGAAACTAAAAAATAATGGACTTAGTGGAAGATATATATGAATTGTTTGAGTGATCATTTCGAATGGGAAATAGGGATCCTTGTAAGATCTTGACGACTGACATATCAGGAATGTAAGATACATGTCCTTAGCTCTTACTAACGAATAACCTACCGTCTTGAGCCGATGTAAACTCCACCAGCAAGAGTACAAGCCCGGTCAAAACAAGAAAAAAACCTCCTCTTCCAGACATGCCTCAAAACGGAAAATAATAAAGATGGGGAAGATTAGGGAGAGAGACTAGTTCCTCGGATACGTTACCAAGGAGACTCGTGTAAGGTAATCAAAGTGGGTTTAAAGGACAAAATTCCTAAATAAGGCCTACTCAACAAAGGAAGGTAACATTTTACATGGAATAAACCTCTTCTAACGTACAATTTCACTGCAGGATAATGAGTAAGGTTGAAAGGTTACTCATCCAAAGAGTCTAAGTTTACGATGAGGAGAAATTTACCAATCATTTGCACTCAAAGACGATGAAAATCGAAAGAATATTCATGGCTATGTTACCAAAAAATCACGAAAAAACAGCGTAGAGGGGACCGTCTACAATAAAGTATTTCCACGCCTCTTTTCCGAAGGCAATGTTTTTTTCCTGATCTTTTTCCTTTTTTTATTATTGTTATTGTTAAGGCCAAATCTGATTTCGACATAGTATATCCATTAGTTAACCACTTCAAAAAAACTACCAAGCAACAAACTACGTACTGAACTTACCCGTAATGACAGAGAGGAACCCTCCGTTTATCGTCCTTTTCTAGGTTCCAAGTTAAGCTCTATTTAAAGCAAACTACCATTCCGTGGAAATTGTTGAGCAATCTAATAATGACAATGCGGTCGTTCTCTGATTGGTTGTACAACAACTTATTACTAAATCTACTGCGAGACAATTGAATCATGAGGGGATGACAGCAGATATTAACGATCGAAATGAAAGAAAGAAATATGGTTATGAATCAAAAACCTGCTTCTTACATCAGAGAGCAGAGGCAATGAGTGAGCGAAATGACAAAATTTACTAATCTTGAAATTTACTTTAACAGGACTATAGGGTGGACCTAAATGAAATCAGGAGTGTATGACAGCGGAGAAAATTATTGAAATGCTTGGAAGGTGTTTGCCTTGTTTGTCAATTGATGTCCAGCTTCTGATACAAAAGAGCTCAGGCTACGAGTGAGATGACAAAAATAAATCTATTCCTAAATCTGCTTTTACCAGACGGTTTGTCAAAGGAATCGAAGAGCGTGAAAACAGGAATTACGTCACAGGTTCACCATAACGATCTAGAAAAATTGACGAACAGCTGCTTTGAAGAAAAATAAATTAACTTAGAACTTTTCTGTCCACAAAGTTTTACTCTTTCAAATTCTTTTTAAGATAAAGCTCACAACGATAGAGTCGACCAGAAGCGGGTTTAACGAAATTTTCTTAAGGTTGCTCATAATTGATACGATCTTCTTTTACTTATTAGGAGGATGACAGCATTACAACAATAAACAGTTCGTAAAAAAGTGACAGCTAATTAGCAAAAGTGAAAGTGAAATGTGATCATCGCAGTAAATTTTCCAATTTAAGCAATTGGAAAGAAGAAGCCTGAAAAAAAATCAGGGCTTCAACGGGATTCGAACCCGTGACCTCCGCGAATACCGGTGCGATGCTCTACCAACTGAGCTATGAAGCCACACATTGGGAGCGAGGTCAATTTATTGAGTTCATATCTTCCCGTGCAGTGAAATGATGTGAAGTTTATATGAAATAATTCATCTTTCATCTACAACCGCAGTACAAAAATGAATTATTTCATATAATTAGCAAACTTCAAATTTAACGAGCAACCTGCTTTTCACGGCAGAAATTGTGACCAGTGAATGAGATGATTACTCTTAGCGACCTCTCAACGTACCTCGACTTCGACTGAAAAACGCTTTTCACGTCTGTGAAAATGTAATTGATCTCGGAAACCGCATTAGATAAAGACAGGGCCTGCATATCAGCCGAGAATATGATTTTCGCCTAGAAATAATCTTCAATGAAGTTTTTTAGGAAATTGTTAAGAGTTCGTCTTTGTTGCCTTTTTCCTTGACATAGATCTTAGATTCAGTGTCTGTTACTCCAATTATTATGGCATGATCGTGATCTGTCTTAAAAATTAAGGACAACAGCATGGTAGGACTATTGTATGCAGGATTACGAAATTCGGTGCATGGGATTCAATCCTCTTGGATGAATCGCTATACAATGACTACTATCTGAATCTTTCCCTAAAAAAAATTGTTAGCGAATAGTTTTATTGTATATAATCATTTCAAGGTTAATTTAATTCGAAGACATATTTACATATCTCTTTTAAATGCAATGTGGTCCGCATTACGATGAATGCTGTCTAGTTATGAAATAAACCTGTAGATTACAACTCTGTGAAAGCCGTATAACGCTTTCGGTGACTTATTAGACTTTTTGAAATCTTCTTTATTGACTAGAAAATCGCATCACGAAAATAATATGTTACTCGAGCTCGAGGGCAGAAAACTATGTTCCAAATCCAAACAATTGACAGGGTTAAAAACAAGCCGCCTTTGTTACCAAAAATATTTCTAGTGCAGGTGAAATCGAATAGTATTTCTTTTCTTCATAAGAAGGATCACATGACAATCTTTCAATGCGCTCAAATATGACACAGGCGCCGCCACATCTTGTTCATAGCTAAGAAGAAGGACAACAAAACAACAGTGCACGTTTAGCGCAAAAGTGACAGCTGTTATGAACTACTAAACCTAGAAGTGATTGGGAACTACTGAAATTAGGAATGTTCTGGCTAAATGTTTGGGAATTGTTTAGACCTGTTAGATTATCTTAAAATCCTTATGCAAGTATTGTGATCCTTGGTTTGTTACGTGCTGCAAGACCACACATTTATTTTTCCCCTTTAAGTGATGTGTCCTTCACCGTTGTGATAGGGCTTAATTATCGTACGATAAACCTCAGGGAGTGACATAAAAGTTCCTGATCAGACTCCTAGTGCTTCCCGTTTGCGCGTGGTATTCGAGTTAGTCTACTAACCTCAACAGTACAATAAAACTAACCAGCAAGCTCCAAATTAGACGAGCAACCCTGCATTTCAAAGCAGAAGTTTTGACAAATGAATGAGATATTACCTCACTTATTTTCTCTGACGCGAATATCCCTCTCTACCTTTTTTCTGTGGCTATAACTACTGCCTGCAGTAAAGGACCATTCCACCTTAAACTCTTATATCTCCTATGAATCGGCAACCACTTTTCTTGTCTGTGAAATGCACTGGAAATGCTAGAGACAACATAAGATTAAAATAGAGCCTATACATCAGCCAAGAAGATGAGTTTGATGAATATATATTCTACATGAAAGTTCTCTAGAGGTTAGAAGTTTTTTATTGACTTTAACCTTGACATGCCCAAGCTTGAGGGCAGAATTCCTAAGAATTGACTGGGTTGAAACAAATAAAAACAGCCTGCCTTTCATGTCCGAGTGAAATCGTTCAGCATTTTTTTTTTATTCATTGGAAGGATGTTTAAAAAATGATTTCCAAAACGGAATCTACAATCACCCCAAAATTGTCTTTAAATATGCTCAAAACTAGAATAAGGACTCTGCCATTTTGGAAAACAAATTTAGTATCCTGAATGCACATGTACTTAAGCGTCCCAGGGTTAGTTCACAAACAGCTTGTCCTCTGATTATCAACAAATTTTATTATTTGAGTCGACAGTGCCTTTTACGTAGCTCGTCATTGTTCAAAAGATTTCCAAGAGAGAGAAAAATTGAAAACACAAAGAGAGACTTTACTAAGTCAGAGGTAAGAGTCCAGGTGCGCGTTTGTCAAAAGTCCCGAAACCTTTTAAGATTCCATTTTTAGGGTTCGCCATTACCTCAAGGCCCACAGAAACTTTTCTTTCTCGTCTTTGCCGACGAGTTCATTGGCCACATTTGTCGGAGCTGAGTTACAAGCTCATAACCTGGCTCCCTTCAGCCAATCAGAAGGCTAATCGTGCTCTAGTTTTTACCAATTTGATTTAGAGTCTGGATCAAACTATAAACTGAAAAAGTCTGAAAATAATTGCAATTTTGCAAAAACGTAAAGTCAGGATAATAAACGAGTTTAGATATGATGCTAATACAGATCCTATTTTCAAGAAACCCACGTGCGTTAATTTCACGACATTCATTTTACACTCTGGTCATGTTCATATTCTCATTCAAAAAAATTTCCTCACTCGAAAATTTTGAAGTAGATTCAGGAGAAACAACCAAATCAACACATAGCACCAAGAATCCTTTAATCTACATTACGCAGTATAAATATTTCCTGTTGATAATGATAATCTCAAATATGTTGTTTATTGTTTAAAATACATCGATTTGTTTACATAGAAGTAACCACATTAAGAATCCGTTAAAAAGTCAACAATTTATTTTGGTCAGTTTAACTTCCACGCTGAATCCGTTCTTCAGATTGGCAAAGACTAGTTTGTTTCCTCGGCTTGGTTTCTCGGTAACTGTTTCAATCACTCGAACCCTTGGCACGTAATCAGTTGGAGAACCATGTACCTTGGGCAGTTCTGGAAGAGTTGTGCTCACAATGCGTGCCAAGGTGACTTCAACTTGGATCTCCTCACTTTCCATTCGAAACATTTCCCGAGCTTTGACATCGCCGGAAGTTTGCAAGACCTTAGAGCCGGGAAAATTTAGGTCGGGGTAACTGATGCTTAAAAACAGCTCCTCGAAATTTTCTTCAGCCATAATCCTGCATTGTCTGTTCACTGACGAGACAATCCCCCAGGAAGGAAGAGGGACAGATGGAGTCGCTTGGAAAAAGACATAACCATAGAGTGGACTCAAAGCTGTATTGCGTTCAGGAGATCTTTCAAATCGGACCACATGAGCCTCATCGTCTTGCTTCAAAACCCTGTATAGCTTATGTGACACATCCGAATTTTGTATTTCCCAATAAGAGCCAGTAGAGCCTTCGTATGAAGGAGTATTAATGTGAACTGCATACTCGTAACTCCCATCAGACGCACTGTGCTCAAGCCAGGCAGTTCCGTAGGTGCCATTGGATGGTTTAGCTGAGGACGTTTCCGAGTTTTGTGTTTGTAAATGAACCTTAAGATCGGATGCACTTGATCTTGGAATGTAGTAGCTGTTGCCTTTGGTGTCCACCAGAGTAGTGTATCCCCTTCTACTTCCTTTTGGAGTTGAAAATGGGGTCATGGCGTCAAAAAGAGCTGAATCATCTTTTCGCTCATCGTCAACTTCAATGGACGAGCTATCACTTATCAGCTTGTCTTGAAAAAGGGTCGTTTGAGCTTGAGTTGTCCCGCCATTGTTTATTCTGATGTTGCTTCCTAGGCAGACCAACACGTTTTGATAAAAGAAAACAGATTTCTTAAAGCGGAGATTGATATTTGGATAGGGGTGGCTCTCCTCCAAAAAACTGTACCTGGGTTGGCGGAAGTCCATGCCAAATACTCCGCTGGATAAAGGCTCTGGTCCTCTGTAGGTTACTCCTCCAGCAGAAGATCGTGGACTGAAGTTTCTTGCCTTACTCAGACTCGTCTGAGCGAGAGTCAGGGACATTGTTGTGGCTCCAGGTATTTTTGTCCAATCCCATCCATTTTTTATATCGTGAGCCTTCAATGCTTCTTCGCTGTTCGCTATCAACATTGAACCATGACTCTGATAGGTACCATAAACATTTTCAGGTTTTCCTACCCTTGTAGATCCCTCAAAGTCCCAGACAAACCGGTTAAAGCCTTTTATCGTCACTGCCCAGTCCTTACGACGATGAATTGACAGAGCAGCAAAGTTCTTGGACCAATGACCTTCAGGGGAGGGCTCAGGAGATGTACCTTTAGAAAAGACCTATGTTCAAGAAAACGAACAAGAAATCAGCAAAGATACTAAAAAATCAAAATATAACTTTGCACCAAGTAATTTGCCTAAAAAAAAGCACAATGCTATTATTACAAGCTTATAAAAGGGTAAGAATGTGCCCCCAGTCTCTCTTTCTCTCTCCTTTTTTATGCATAGAGCTTTGTTTACAATGTTTTATTGCAGGAAGGAACGTTTAAATCAACAGCATTGGGGCAGCAACATAATCATTCTTGCATCGTTCTTCTGGTGCACACAAACAAATTTTTTCGTTCAAGTATAAAAGCAATCCCTAACTTATTAAAAACGAAAGGAATCAAATGAAGCCCAATTTTCATGTAGCCCTGCATTGGAATTGCATTAAAAAGGGGTTAACTAGCTTTTAAGTATTTTCTTCTTTTTTGAATCAATTCTTTAAAATAGTCGACCAGCAACAAAGTGCACGGTAACGGGGTTCCTAAGTTTATGGTCACCTGAAATTTGATGCAGATTGTTAACAGTGATGTGGTGTATCCAAAACATTATTGGTGCTTTACTTATAGGAATGAGATTCCTTGTATTAGAAAAAAATTTGATATAAGTTCTCAAAAATATTGACGTAAGCTACTATATGTATAGGCATTCAGCAACATTCAGTTAATAAACTTACGATGGACATAATTTTCAGTGATCCAAGGCTGTTCATGTACGATTTTCCCCTGTTAACCGTTCCATCTTCCAAGTACTTTTTAACAAATTCGTCAGTAGGCTGGTACAAACGTAAAAACATCCCAACGTTCTTAACAGCAGGAACTGACACTTCTTCGGCTGGGGTTGATGCCAGTGGCCCAGATGGATGGGAAACACTGATGTAGGCGTATGCTGGGAGAATTTTTACCAAAATCTTTTTGGAATAGTCTACAATGCGTCCGCCGACACTGTTTGGTGTTGAATACTTTACTGCTACTAGCCTCATTGTTTCAAGAGCTTCCAGTAAATTTCGTTTCGACTCATCTGACAGTGCAAAATCTGTTCCTTCTAAGAGGTATTGCACTTGTGCAGCTGTATGATATGCGTGTGGGGCATACGCAGATGCGTAGAATGTCTTGTGATGAAAGCCAGTGTAATCAGGTTTAATAACTCCACCGAAGGCTTTGTTGATACTCAGGGCGTTATCCATCCATCGTTTCAAAGCATCCATATCCCTTTGCCTTTCTTTTATTTCCATATCCGACTTAGCAGGCATTATCAACACAATCATGAGCCGAAACAACATTATTGTAATCATTCTGTCAGCCGTAGTTCCACTATACTCGAACGTCGATTGGTAAACTTCACCAAAATCACTATACCACTTGGCAGTATTTATTAAGTTTAAAAGTCTTGATCTGTATTTAGTGTTCCCTTGTAAGGCGTCCTTCAACAAGAAAAGAGTGTGTGTGTATCCAGCACCACCACGGTTCATTTCATGATCCAGGGAGCCTATTGCACTTCCATCAGCCCATCCTTGGTCTTCAATGTAGTCAAGCAGTTTAATTATTCTCTCAAGGCGTTTTTCGTTTTCGTCATTTAATATTTTGCGTACTTGGTCCTTTGTGTAAGGTTTCGTCAAACTTTCAAGGTACACGCGGAACTCTTTCTGCCTGTTTGCGTCGTTTCCACAAATCCTTTCAATGGCACGGTCCACATCGACTTTGTTAGTAGAACTCAGTTCAGGAGTTTCTTCTGTCACAGTTCGGGAAACTTCTTCGGCGCGGGATTTAAGATAAAACTCTATGGCTAAAGGAAGCATGATACGCATTTGGACGAAGCTGAACTTTCTTGTTGGATCTTTCAAGGAATACGCTCGTGTTCCCCTTTTACAACCGCGACAGAACAGAGGAGGCCCGACTATCACTGTTTTTCCTGAGTCTAGCGTCCTAAATAAAAGTCTATCGTATTCCAGATATGCAGCGTCAATGCTCCTCACCAGTTTATCCCAACGCTTCTTGGCTTCTCCAGAGAAGTCGTAGGTGGTTTCCCTCTCATCGCAATACCAGTTTTTCAAGCGACTCTCGATGTGAGTGAGACTCAAGGACTTTGAAGCAACCACCGTTTCTGGAAGGGCAGTCGGAGCCTGCTGACTCCAACGGTAGCTTTGCTGCCAGAAGTTGCTTGAATCATATCGTGAGCCGAATCTTGTGAAAGGTGGAACTATTTTGTCACGAGACTGAAATGACATCCTTCTCACAAAGTCAAGCATATCGATATGAATTGTGTCGTGATGGCTCAAGGCAAAATCGACTCTATCAATTTCAGCGGGAGAGTTGAGGCTATGAGAGTAACGTTTGCATTCTTTATAAGACACCCATATTCCTCGCCATCCCTTAAATCCCAAGTCAATATCAAATGACCCAACTTGGTTCCTCCGAGCTGTATCTCTAAATCGAACTTGCATTCTTCTTCCAGGTGAGGGAGTCTCTTTGTAGATCCACATCTTCACCCCTCCTCGGCTTAGGTCACGTCCTCTGATGCGGGCAGATGAGGGCCTGGTGTACCTCAATCGCGATTTTCCTGTGGTGCCAGATTCCCATCTCAGTGACCTTGAGCCGAGCTTGGCTACGGACGTTGAGAATGTTATTGTTCCTCTGGTGTCTGGTATACGTCTCAGGCAGTTTTCCTGTGATCTCCCCTCAAAGTCTAATAATTTCTGACAATCTACAATAAATGTCAAGATACAATGTAATATGATGAAAGGATACTACTATAAAGAAACGACCGTAATAATGCACGGTTTACCACTACGTGTACATTTGGCATGACTTAAACAATTTTCTTTTCTAATCTTCAGTGACGCAAGGGGTGGAATGAGAGCATTGAGCTAAGTTCTATTTTCAGTAACCTTCTGAAATTTAGGCTGGGGGTACACCGGGATTTTGAAAACGCAACAAATATTGTAAAAAGTGGATGAAAACGATTATTTTAAAACTGGATAAAAGAAGGAAGAAAGTGAGAAGTAATGGCCTCTAATGGGAGATTTGTTACTAATTTGAATATTTACTTTATTAGAGCAGTTATCTTTCTAAGATTCTGACGATATTGAAGATAAAAGATGCAAGATAGACTTGGTTGGCTTTTACTAACGAATAACCTACCGTCTTTAGCCGATGATAACTCTAATAGCAAGAGTACAAGCCCAGTCAAAACAAGACAAAAACCTCTTCTTCCAGACATGCCTCAAAACAGAAAACAATAAAATTGAAGAATATGAGTAACTTCAAACGAATCTAGCTCTTCGGATACTCCACCAAGAAAGCTTGTGTAGAGCAATCCAAGTGGGCTGCTGGTACAAAATTCCCAAGCGTTGCTTGGATTTTATCGGGAGTTCGCATTACGATATATAAATTAGCTTAATATTTGGTGGTGAATCCACTATTATGAATACCATGCGACGAACAGTCTACAATAAACCTTTGCCGAAGGCAATGTTTTGTACTAAACGTTTCCTTTTTCTTTGATATGGTTATGGCCGAAATCTGATCGACAAAATATATCCAATAGTTAATCGCTTCGAAAAAACTGCTAAGTAACAAACTACAGAACTTACTGACAGAAGAGAAAGCGCCGTTGATTTTCTCCCTTTACGTTCTAATTTGTTCTCTATTTAAAGCAAACTATCATTCCAGGAAAATTGCTGTGCGGTCTTGTAATGGAATTCTGGTCGTTCTCTAATTGGCTGGATAACAACTCATTGCTAAATCTGCTGTGAGACAATCAAATCAAGCTGGGAGACAGCAGAGGAATAACATTGAAATACAAGAAAGAAATATGGTTTTTAATCAATAACTTGATTCTGCCATCAAAGAGCAGAGGTCGTGTGGAACTGAAGTTCACTTATCTGTCCTCACAGGACTGTATGCAGGACGTCAATGGAATCAGGAGAGTATGACAGCAGAAAAAAATGTTTGAAATGCTTGGAAGATGTATGCCTTGGTTATGAATTGATTACCTGCTTCTGATACGAGAGCACTCAGGCTATGAGTGAGATGATAAAAATAAACTTATTTCTAAATCTGCTTTTACCGGACAGTGCGCTGTAAGTCAAAGGAATCGTAGAGGGTGATAGCAGGTATAAAGTCACAGGTTGACCAAAACGATCCAGCAAAATTGACAACCTGCTACTTTTCATTTGGAAAATCAATTGAAAAACTTTTCTTCCAAAACGTTTTACTCTTTCCAGTTTTTTTAAAGACGAAACGAAAAAGCGGAAACGGAAATAACGCTGGCGACCGTTATAAGAAAAAAACAGGGCCTACACATCAGTCGAGAAAAACTTTAGTTAAGATATAATCTACATGCACGTTTTCCGTGGGAAATTGT
Organism: Pocillopora damicornis; assembly: GCF_964200805.1. Classification (NCBI taxonomy): domain Eukaryota; kingdom Metazoa; phylum Cnidaria; class Anthozoa; order Scleractinia; family Pocilloporidae; genus Pocillopora; species Pocillopora damicornis. The sequence continues at coordinate 4,948,718 of NC_142671.1, forward strand.
CTGGAGATATTCCTTTAAGTTTTCATTGATTCAAGGTCTATCACTTGGATCATTAAAGCATGATCGTGACCTCCTTTAACATGATCTTCACCTTGAAAAATCTGAGACAAACAGGATGTTAGAACGCTTGTATGAAAAACTGCCAAATCCGCTCGCTATACAATGAATTTCATCTCTCATTTAAGCAAAATTTTCCGCAAAAACGTCTAGCATAAATAATCACTTCGAGATTAATATGAAATATATAATTCTATAAAAAGCATCTTTTCCGTAAACCTTTTCTCTCTAGTTGAATTTGGAACAGAATTCACCAAAAGGTAATTGGCCATATTAAGGTGAAAGGTTATCTAGTGACAAAATAAATCCAAAGTGAACAAAACAGTGAAACTGTCTTGTGTTTCAGCAAGCATTATCATATATATATGACACCAGAACTTGAGGGCAGAATGTTGTGAACCAATTCCAAAAATTTGACAGGCTTGAAAAACTTAACTAGCCTTTGTTATACAAACGATCTCGAGTACAACTGAAATAGTCTAGCTTTTCTTTTTTCTTCAGAAGAAGGTTCTTGTGAAAATGATTTCCGACCGGTTACCTAATCGCTCCAAAATTGTCTTAAAGTACGGACGCCCAGTGTTTTAAAAAAAAAATTGATAACTTTGTCAGTTCACAAACAACTGGTGGTCTGGATATCACCAAAACTTTATTATTTGAGTCGGGATGGCCTTTCGTGTGACTTAAAATCGTTCCACAGACTACCACGAGATAGAAAAACAACAAAAAGAGTTTCAGACTCTACAAGGTCACAGGTAAGAGGCCAAGGGCCCGTTTCTCAAAAGTGTAGTTGCCTTGTAGGGCTCACCGCGACAGTTCATAATCTAAGTTTAAGAAATAGTACGGCGAGTCTCAAATGTCAATCCATTTTATTTCATTCCTGATCCTTGTTTTCAGAACTTAAACCTTGAGAAAAGAAGCATTTCATGTCTACTTTCATATCGTCATCAATCAGAAACCCACTGCACACGTCAATGAAATGGTCTAACTTGGGGTAGTTTTAGATGAAAATGTAATATGGAAATCGCATATATCTGACGTAGCTAGTAAAAATATCTAAATCTACACTGTAGATTTAGATAATTTTACTAGCTACGTTAGCTACCTGAGGTATACTTTTTGGATCCTCTCGTCGCAAGCCATATGATGACCCCAAACCTTAATGATTGTAATTTAATCTGCGGATGAAGCTACAAAACAAATGATCATAGAATTGTCATTTAGCAAAAACGTTTCATCGAGAAAGTCAACAAGTCTAACTATGATACTCAGAAAGATCCTATTTTTAAGAAACTTATAATCACCGCATATCCTCGAATAATCGTCTGGGTGCCTTTTCAAAATTTCAGCTTGAAAGAGGGGCGCTCATCGGAAGGAGGGCGCTTAATCGAGGAGAGCGCTTATAACGAAACTATTAACCTGTACTGATTCCTCTGTAGTTGAAGCTTAAAAAAGTCATGAATAAAGCGGAAATAGAAACAGCTTTTCCTTGTATCCCTATTATTAAAAAAAGTGAGGGATGAGGGGAGGGGGGTTCTTTATTCGAGAGGGCACTTGTATAATATTAGGGAACTTTAGCAAAGCACGACGGCGACGGAAATGAGGACGTCAAAACAAAAGATCTTATGAGCAGAACGATAGCTCAGCGGGAGCATTTTAAAACTGTGTACATTTCTTAACCTTCTTCTGCAAAATAACAACATGAAATCATCAAAATTTTCGTGGTCCGAGAGAGAAAATTCCATCGGCAAATTAGTTAAGTTTCTTTTTGGAACTCTACGCAGTTCTCATACGTTATGCTGAGGTTAACTTGCGGCGCTGTAAGAGATGGTTAACACATCCAGTCATTCGCGAAATTCCATTCAATATATATTCATTTTTAAATCTACGTCTTCCTTGACATTTCTGTCCTAACTGCTAAAGATTCCTAATATGGCCACGAGGGTGGGCGCTTATTCGAGAAAATACGGTGACTTACTTAAATTCCACGACATTCATTTGATGAAGCTTGGTCATTTCATGCTTTAGTTCAAAAGATCCTCCCTTAAAAATGTCAAAGTATATTCATGAGAAACAACCGAATCCATTGCCACACACAAGGCACGCAAACTCCTTTCCTCTACATTTTGTAGAACAAATATATTCAGAAATTTTCTTCAACTCCCTTACTTTTGAGATCACTGGCTCTTCATCTCTAGCATTTTTCAGAAAAAAGACTTGAGATAATTTTTCTCAGCAACTATTCATTCTTCCATGGATAATAAACATGGCTTGTAAACTCGGTATTTACTCTTTTGATGTCTGGGTTTATTCACCTGAATACGTTTTGTAGGGGAACCTATGCTTACAATACTTAAGGGTATTTATTAGATTTCCCTGCCATTGATCCGTCTTTCTTTAGCAATTGTTGTAAATTGATGAAATTGTATTTGAATGGCACAGAAAGATAAACGAATGACAAGTTTTTTGGACTGCTAACTCTCACGACTTCCGAGAAAGTAAAGAATTGAGTCCTTCAAAATCTTGAAGAGAAAGGTCCTTGAAATCTTAAAATTTGGACTTTGTTACAACTTTTCTTACCTATAACGAGACATTTGCTCAACAGAAAACAGCATGAGCAAGAATATAAAAGATTATGATTCTCGGAAGTTAACATGATCAGCTTGCGTCGGTACAGAAATGGTAATCATACATTAAGGTAAGAGGGACGATCTGCTGCCGGAAAAAAGAGCGAAAAGGAGGTTATAAATCTTCACTAAGATAATAATAAAAAAGTATTTTTCTGTGATTCCGTCAGTTAGATGCTGGTTTTTATTACCTACATTTTCTTATCGAAAATATACAAGCCGAAGTCTTGTTCTCTTCGTAGAGTTTTCGGCAAAAAGGAGTCACATTACACCAAAGTTTTTGACATTTGTCGACTCTTACTTTCCGCCACTGAAGTAGGAAACGAAAGGTTCTCGTAACACTAATATGGCTGCGCTAAACAGAACTTTTCAGGTCAAGGCTTTCTACAATTACTCGACCTCTATTGTCTGGCGGTTTGGTTTTGAACTCGAAGAGAATTTACAGTAACTTGTAACTCGTTCTCTTGAGTAAATTCATAATGTTATACTAAATTTATTTGCGCCCAAACTAAGATATTGTTTGGGAGTATGACTAAAGTTTGATAATCGGAACTTGGAGGGAACTTACAGGAAATTGTGGCTCGTTTCTCGTGAGTGACGCCATGATAACTTTATTTATTTGCTCCCAAATAAAGATATTTACGTCTTCACTAAATATAATCTATGGCCCTTGGGCTTGTTGTGTCGATCGCTTGATTAAGGCTTAAGGGATCTCACATAAAATTTGATTTATGTATTAATTTATCAAACTCAAATGGAAATCACAACACGTAAGAAAACTGCCTTTTTAAAATGCATCAGCGTCAGAGGAAGTACAATTGTTGGAGCAAAATCACTCGCATTGAACTTCGTTCTCACGCAAGTACTACTTATGGTTTTCAAAAGCGATAAATCAGCGAGTGTCTCGCTGGGTGGATAAATTTTTTTTACTGCTAACGTTTAATTTCTTTCCGCTACGGTTAAAAAGAAATTAACAATTAACTTTTTTACGACTAACGGTTAAAAGTTGCCAAGTTCTTCGCTTAACGGCTCAATATTTTTTTTCGTTTTACAGCTTATGATTAGACCCAATGAGACCTTCATCACTCTCTAGATCTGGAAGAGTAAAATCTTCAGATACTGACGTCGTACTTCGATCAAGCGATCCACTAACCCCAACGGTCCTTCTGTTTACGTAATCTGGTGGTTGTTCGAAACGCGGCAGATATTAAATATTCAACACCATTCTTTTAGGACAATTAGATCTGTATATCTAACGTTCATGCCTCTGACAACTAAACCCTCGACAGAAGCTTTAAGATATCGTAAATTTTGACTTGTTAGCTTTTTCTTCCTTTAAAATGAGTTGCCTCCAAATGTATAGCAATGTCTCTTTATATTTTGGGAGTCGCCACGTATACAAAAATGGGTTTATACCTGAGTTTGCGTATGTCAGACTTCCTGAAAATCCGAAAGAAATCATCAGTAATGGTAAATGTGGATGGCACGCTTTGCATAAGTAGATCAACACTTGAACAATGAACCACGGCAGGTAGCAGATGAGAAAAGCACAGACAACGACCGATATTGCCTTGAAGAGATCTTTTTCTCTTTGCATTATAATATTACGATCTCTGAGTGAGTGTCCTTCTGCTCTTTCTTTGGAGTATCGGTGAAAGTAGTTTAAGATCATTACGTACATGGCCAACATGCCCAAAAGCATAAATAGAAGTTGAAAGTTGTAGACAGCCCCGATTATGGCAAATGAATCGCGCAACACAAGGAATGCACTTCCAAAAGCTATGAAATAAATCCAGCAAGCACAGTTGGCGATAAAAACTCTCTTATTTGTAACTCTTACACGATAACGAAGTGGCGTGGTTACGGCGAAGACTCTGTCTACTGTTAGAAGGAACATATGACCAAAACTCACGTTTACAGAGAAAACGTTGAGGGCAAATATCACAGAAAGATCTAGCGGTGAATCTCCTCGGAAAGATATCACCCAGCCCCAATAAGCGGTTATTGGACAAACCACCAAGCCAACTAAAAGATCTGCTATGGCCATGGATGTCAAAATGAGGTTAGAGGGTGATGATCGGAGTTTCTTGAGAGGATCTTTCCAAACTGCAACTAAGACCAAAATATTTCCAAATATGATTACTGGTGCCATTGCTATCGATAAGGCAGCGCTGATCGCTGAAAGTGGCCTCACGTTTTGTAGGCTTAGCCATCCTTCTTCAAGAGCTTGCTCGCTTGTTATGTTCCAGAAGTTGTAGTGGCCGAGAACGGCCGCCATTTCAACCTGTTATCTGGTTTCCTCGATGGAGTCTCGTGTAAAATGAAGTCGATTTTGCATTCGTCACAGTATTTTGAAAACAAAATTTGTTTCTTTCTTTGACCTCAAGAAGACAATGACCATATAAGGTTTGCGGTTTAACCAAAGATATTGGAAGCTTTTATTTCCAACGATGTATGGTCTCAACTTGGGCTCCAATAAATGCTTCTTTAAAGCAGAAGACGAGACTTAAACAAAGAAAACAAGAAAACTGTACAAACAAAAACTTAATCGTACTTCTATGTTTACGTTTATGATTCAACCTTCGTCTTTCAATTTGTGAAAATGCTCATGACATGCTTCTTTATCTTCATTGACGTCATTAAGACGGAAACGACATTTTGAAAACTACTAATATCCTTATTATTCAAAATCGTCTTATTGTTTTTAGATGCCCCCTCAAATTTCCCTTTGTGAAAGATATTGATGCATGCGGCTGGATCACGTAATAATCAACCAACAATTTGGTTAGGGCCGGGTCGCATTACAGACAATTTTACAGAAAACTGTTTACTTTAGGGACTAAAATCTGTCAACATACCTGTTTTCTAGTGCTACCCCTCATTTGTGATTTTTCAAAAATTTCAAAATCGGGAGAAAACGACCGTATAAGCTCAATTCATTTTCATTTCCGGTCTGAAGCAATTTGATTTTCCAGCCGACTTTTTCGAGCCAAAATGAAAATTGGTCTGTAATGCGACCTAGCCCTTAGGCCAACTTTCACAGTTCAAAAATTTAATTAATGTCTACACTCATATTACTTTTCTTGTCTTTACTTCTTTTGGAGACTTTTATCCATGCAAAAAGATTTGCTTTATAGCACAAATAAAAAATTTTCAACGACTTGACGAGATTGCTTTAAATTTGCATGCATCTTTCGATAGCATCCCTTCTCATAGATCGTATCAATTACAGCCTACAAGTTCACCTTACAGCAATGTATTTTAAAGGATAGTTTGCTTAAATGAATTGAACGAAAACCCAGAAATTGTAAATGATAACTTCCTAATGTCACGTCCTCGAGCCAAACATTTTCCCGTCCGCCCCTCCCCCCTCCCCTCCACCCTCTCCTTTCCCTTTCCCCTCCCCCTCCCCCTCCCCTTCCCCCACCCAGTCTATGAGTAGATAGTAATGAGTCGCGAATTGCATCGGATTGGACAACGATGTACTGTATTTTCTCGATTAAACGCCCGACCCTTATTAAACGCCGGCATCGAAAAAGCGCCGGATAAAAACTGCCGATTTTTAAATAAACGCCGGGGGCGTTTAATGGAGAAAAAAGGTAATCGATAAAATTGTTAAAAGCTGCTTAGTTCAAACAACACATACTGATTAATTTCAACAACAACAAATTTACATTTCTTATCTTTTGAAAAATACCTTCCTGAGAAAACTCATATGACAGACCCTAGGCATTAACTATATGCAAAATCAATATCATGCCTTCCTAATAACATAGGCCCTCAAAGTCAGTCGGTCAAACCAAAATCATAAAATCTAATGCAATTAGGCTCCTTCAAATTCCAATGTTTAACTTGGTCAGATTCAGCAATTGCGATACTGAACAGAAAATCTTCCCCGATGTGGCGCACAAAAGTACCTTTACTGCTTTCATGTAAAAATCCTATGGCTCTTATTTCTAAATCATTACATTTTTTTTAATCACTTCATCTCTCTATTCTATGAGGGAATATAACTTAATTGATGACTCTGAAAATGACGTTAACGGCAGCATCAGTCTTATATAGCCCTTACATCTACACTGATTAAAACTGAACTGCCAAATACACCTCATGTTTACAGCTAATGCAAATATTCAAGAGGTGGTCAATATTTCAGATTTGCAGTTTATTGTACACTAGATTCGTAACAGCTCTCCATTAACGAAAAGGAGTGACAGCTGAATACAACAGTAGATATTGATATGTCCTCGCGCTTTTCGCCTACGCACCAGTACAATCAGTGTGTTGTGTTTCCTTGGCTGGTCACAAACACAAGTCAATCTTGTCCATCATTCAAAGTCGAACGTTTCGGTTGCTAGCATCAACGTTCTTAAATATTTTTCTTGAGCTACCAAATTGTATTTTTTAAAAAATGCTTGGCTGGTGTGAACGCGTTTAATCTCTCCGTATCTTTGTACACCAGTGAGAGACCCCTCAAAGACACCGAATCACTTTTCAAGCTCAAAGTAAGCACATTTTCAAAAGCTTAATTTTCAGCTGAGCACTGATAACTTGGTAATCCCCTCGTGAGTACGATAGCGTATGATGATTAGTTTGAGATGAAGATGGTGAATTTGAACACGACCTAGGCAATTAGCTTTCGCCTCGGTGCATTTGTTCAATTACATGGTCACAAATTGCTGACACAGCAAATATTAACATCCTGTCATTATCTTTGCCTAGTTTACAAACCAAACAATGTCAAGTTCGGAATCTCCTTAATTAGAGTCCTCAAGGCAAATCACAAACCCCATGTAAATCAGACAAGGGACCTAACTTCAGCTGCTTTCGTTTTGAATGAGAATGACTGCGCTTGTGAGCCACCACGATTTTTGGAATATGACAAACAAAGAAACTTTAAACGTACTCTAGCTGAGAGTGGACAACATAGAGACTACATCTGTAACCTTTGTCATTCTTGGGATCGCACGTGCTCCGTTAATTGTCTTTGGAAACTCGTTGGTAATTTGGTCAGTTTGGAAAAAAGATTGATAACTTTGTCAGTTCACAAACAACTGGTGGTCTGGGTATCACCAAAATTTTATTTTTTGAGTCGGGATGGCCTTTTTGTGTGACTTGTAATCGTTCCACGAGATAGAAAAACTACTAAAAGAGATTGAGACTCTACAAGGTCACAGGTAGGGGGCTAAGGGCCCGTTTCTCAAAAGTGTAGTTAACTTTTAGGGCTCGCATAATCTAAATTTAAGAAATAGAGGGGCGAATCCAAATATCAATCCATCTTATTTCATTCCCGATACTTGTTTTCAGAACTTAAACCTTGAGAAAAGAAGCATTTCATGTCGACTTTCATATCGTCATCAATCAGAAACCCACTGCACACGTCAATAAAATGATCTAACTTGGGTTAGTTTTAGATGAAAATGTAACATGGAAATCGCATATATCTGACGTAGCTAGTAAAAATATTGAAATCCACAGGTATACTTTTTAGATCTAGTTTCATTCATTTTCATTCTGATGACCCCAAACCTTAAAGATTGTAATTTAATCTGCGGATGAAGCTCTAAAAACAAATGATCATAGAATTGTCATTAAGCAAAAATGTTTCATCGGGAAAGTAAACAAGTCTCACCATGGTACTCAGACGGATCCTATTTTCAAGAAACTTATAATCACCGCATATCCTCGAATAATCGCCCAGGTGCCTTTTTAGAGTTTCGGCCTAAAGGAGCGGCGCTTATCGGAAGGAGGGCGCGTAATCGAAGGGGGCGCTTAATAATAATAATAATAATAATAATAATATTTTTTTATTTAAACACGATAGGGTTTAAAGCTCAAAGCTTGTGGGGTCGTGTGAAAATAATTACTATATCAAACTATATTAAAATAGGGATAGCATTACTTGCAAAATACAGCTACCATGGTAAAAATTTAAAAATATTCAAGTTTCTAAAAAAGAAACTACCAAGCAGTACTGATTCCTCTGTATTTGAAGCTAAAAAAAGTTATAAATAAAGCGGAAATAGAAACAGCTTTTCCTCGTATCCCTGATATTAAAAACAGTGAGGGAGGAAGGGAGGGGGGTTCTTATTCGAGGGGGCACTTGCTTGATATTAGGGACCTTAAGCAAAGCACGACGACGACGGCAACGAGGACGTGACAAAACAAACGGTCTTATAACCAGAACAATAGCTCAGCAGGTGTGTTTTAAAACTGTGTACATTTCTTCACCTTCTTCTGCAAAATAACAACGTGAAATCATCAAAATTTGCGTGGTCCGAGAGAGGAAATCCCGACGGCAAATTAGTTAAGTTTCTATTGGGAACTCTACGCCTCTCTCATATGTTATGCCGAGGTTAACTTGCGGCCCTGTATGAGATGGTAAACACATCCAGTCATTCTCGAAATTCCAACTATAAATATATATATATATATTCATTTTTAATCGATGTCTTCCTTGACGTTGCTGTCCTAACTGCTAAAGGTCCCCAATATGGCCACGGGGGTTGTCGGTTATTCGGGAGAGGCGCTTATTTGAGCGTAGGTGCTTATTCGAGAAAATACGGTAACTTGCTTTAAAAGCTTGGTCATTTCATGCTTTCGTTCAAAAGATCCTCTCTTAAAAATCTCAAAGTATATTCATGAGAAACAACCGAATCCATTGCCACAACACAAGGCACGCAAACTCCTTTCCTCTACATTTTGTGAAACAAATATGTTCAGCAGTTTTCTTCAACTCCCTTAATCTTGAGATCACTGGCTCCTCATCTCTAGCATTCTTCAGAAAAAAGATTTGAGATAACTTTTCTTAGCAACTACTCATTCTTCCATGGATAATAAATATGGCTTGTAAACTGGGTATTTACTATTCTGTTATCTAGGGTTATTTAACTGAATACTTTTTGTGGAGGAACCCAAGCCTACAATACTTAATGGTATTTATTAGATTTCCCTGCTATTAATCCGTCTTTCTTCAACAATTGTTGTAAACTGATGAAATTGTATTTGAAATGGCACAGAAAGATAAACGAATGACAAGTTTTTTGGACTCCTAACTGTCACGACCTCCTAGAAACGAATGAGTTGAGAATTTCAAAATCTTACCGAGAAAGATCCTTGAAATCTCAAAATTTGGACTTTGTTACAACTATTTTTACCTATAACGAGACATTTACTCGACAGAAAACAGCATGAACAGGACTCTAAAGGATTATGATTCTCGGAAGTTAACATGATCGGTTTGCGTGCACAGAATAGTAATCATAGAGTAAGGTAAGAGGGACGATCTGTTGCCGGAAAAAAGAGTGAAAAGGAGGTTATAGAACTTCATTAAGATATTAATTGAAAGCAAAGGGTCATTTTCTGTGCCTCCGTCAGTTAGATGCTGGTTTCATTACCTACATTTACTCATCGGAAATATAAGCCTAAGCCTTGTTCTCCTCATAGAGTTTTCGGCAAAAAGGAGTCACATTACACCAAAGTTTTTAACATTTTTCTACTCTTGCTTTCCGCCACTGAAGTAGGAAGCGACAGGTTCTCATAACGCAAATCAGGCTGCGCTAAACAGAACTTTTTCGGGTCAAAGCTTTCTACAATTACTCGCCCTCTACTGTCTGGCGGTTTGGTTTTTAACCCGGACAGAAGTTACAGAAAGTTGTAACTCGATTCTCTTGAGTAATGCCTGATGTTATTCTAAATTTATTTGCATCCTAATAATAGACATTGAAAAATTAATCAGTTATGATTGGTTGAGATAAATGCAGGTTTCTGCTAATTTAGTTCAGATGAGGGTTGATTTCGTGCAAAGAAGTAACAAACCAAATTCTGATCGGTCGATAATCAAAGAAACTCACAGATAGGAAATCAAATGCGAGCCTTGAACTTCGCAACAAAATTTGAAAATTTGCGAGCGGAACAATGGCCGGCGATTAAAGTAGGTTTTCTTTCGCCATCGCAGCTGAAAAACAGCTCTAACAACGAAAACAATGTAAAAAGCACTGCTTTTTTTCGGAGAAAGTGGCGTTTAAAGAAGTGAATTACCAAGGAAATTGAAAATTACAAGCCGACCCAGCTTAACACTTTGCCCGAGCGATCCTACGCCGAAGTCAAAAACAAACACGGTTAAACCTCGGAAACGACGATTCCATTTCATCGCCGTGAAAGTGATTCGGACAAAGACTGAACAATTCCTTTAACTGTTTAGTCGGACTTTGAACTTTTTTGTGCCTTAAAGATGTGAAGATATCATTGTGTATTAACGTTTTGATCGTACGCGGTTGTTTTGACCGAACGCACGGTTTGCACAAGTTACTTTTGGACTTGATGCGCGCGCTTTGCTTCTGCTTAATTATGATAAGCTATCTTACATTTTTTCATGTATATTATTAACACGTAATCACATGATTTTTCTCGTGCAATTTGGAATATATAAGCACTTGTTAATGTTTTCAAAGACCGCAAATTGCACTCACCCTACGAGCTCGTGCAATTTTATTAGTCTTTAAAAAGAAATTACTCGTGCTTATTTATTCCGAATTGCCCTTAAAATCATGTGATTACCTATACAAACTAAGATATTGGTGATCGGAACTTAAAAAAAAACTTATAGGTAATTGAAACTCGTTTCTCGTGAATGACTTCATGACAATTTTATTTATTTGCTCCCAAATAAAGATATTTACGAGATATTGCCCTAGAGCTTGGTGTGTCGATCGCTTGATTAAGGCTCAAAGGATCTCATATTAATTTATCAAACTCAAATGAAAATCGCGACACGCAAGAAAACTACCTTCTAATATGCATCAGTTTCAATGCGAGTTTCACTCGCAATGAACTTCGCTCTCCTGCAAGTGCTATTTATGGTTTTCAAAGGCGATAAATCACTGAGTGTCTCACTGGGGTGATAACTTCTTTTACTGCTAACAGTTGAAATGTTGACCATTTTACTGCTAACGTTTAATTTCTTTCCGTTACGGTTGAAAGAAAATCTTAACCATTAACTTTCTTTACGACTAACAGTTAAAAGTTGTCAAGTTTTTTTTTGCCTAACGGCTAACTTTTATTTGCCGTTTAACAGCTCATGGTTAAACCCAATGAGACCCTCGTCACTCTCTAAATCTGGAAGGGTAAAATCTTCAGATACTGACGTCGTACTTCCATCAAGCGATCAACTAACCCCCACGGTCCTTCTCTTTATGAAATCTGGTGATTGTTCGAAACACGGCAGATAGATCTCTATATTTAAGGTTCGTGCTTTCTGACAACTAAACCCTCGACAGAAGCTTTAAGATATCGTAAATTTTGATTTGTTAGCTTTTCCTTTCTTTAAAATGAGTTTCCTCCAAAAGTATAGTAATGTTTCTCTATACTTTGGGAGTCGCCACGTATACAAAAATGGGTTTAAACCCGAGTTTGCGCACTTCAGACTTCCTGAAAATGCGAAAGAAATCATCAGTAATGATAGATGTGTTTGGCACGCTTTGCAAAAGTAGATCAACGTTTTAACAATGAACCACGGCATGTAACAGATGAGAAATGCGCAGACGACGACCGATATGGCCTTGAAGAGATCTTTTTCTCTTTGCATGATAATGTTACGATCTCTGAGTGAGTGTCCTTCTGCTCTTTCTTTGGAGTATCGGTGAAAGTAGTTTAAGATCATTACGTACATGGCCAACATGCCCAAAAGCATAAATAGAAGTTGAAAGTTGTAGACAGCCCCCATTATGGCAAATAAATCGCGCAACACGAGGAATGCACTGCCAAAAGCTATGAAATAAATCCAGCAAGCACAGTTGGCGATAAAAACTCTCTTATTTGTAACTGTTGCACGGTAACGAAGGGGCGTAATTACGGCGAAGACTCTGTCCACTGTTAGAAGGAACATATGGCCAAAACTCACGTTTACAGAGAAAACGTTGAGGGCACATATCACAGAAAGATCAAGTGGTGATTCTTCTCGGACAGATATCACCAAGCCCCAATAAGCAGTTATCGGACAAACCACCAAGCCAACTAATAGGTCTGCTATGGCCATGGATGTCAAAATGAGGTTGGAGGGTGACGATCGGAGTTTCTTGAGAGGATCTTTCCAAACTGCAACTAAGACCAAAATATTTCCAAATATGATTACGGGTGCCATTGCTATCGATAAGGCAGCGCTGATCGTTGAGAGCGGCCTCACGTTTTGTAGGCTTAGCCATCCTTCTTGAAGAGCTTGCCCGCTTGTTAAGTTCCAAATGTTGTAGTGGCCAAGAACGGCTGCCATTTCAACCTGGGTTAATTCCTCGATGGAGTCTGCAACTCGGTGACTCGTGTAAAAATAAGTCGTATGTTGAAGACACTTTGGTTCGCTTTGACCTCAAGAAGATAATGACAATATAAAGTTTGCGGTTGTATTGAAGTATATTGGAAGCTTCTATTTCCAATTGTGTATTCTCTCCACTTTGACTCCAAAAAATTCTTCTTTAAAGCAGAAGACGAGACTTTTACAAAGAAAACAAGAAAACTATACACACAAAAACCTAATCGTACATCTATGTTTACGATTATGATTCAACCCTCGTCTTTCAATTTGTGAAAATGCTCATGACATGCTTCTTTATCTTCATTGATGTCATTAAGACGGAAACGATATTTTAACAACTACTAATATCCTTATTGTTCAAAACCGTCTTATTGTTTTTAGATGCCCCCTCAAATCTCCCTTTGTGAAAGATATTGATGCATGCGGTTGGATCACGTAACAATCAACTAACAATTTGGTTAGGCCAACTTTCACAGTTCAAAAATTTAATCAATGATTATACTCATATTATTCTATTGTCTTAAATTCTTTTAGAGACTTTAATCATGCAAAAATATTTGCTTTAGAGCGCAAATAAAAAAGTTTCAACAACTTGACGAGATTGCTTAATTGCATGCAACTTTCGATAGCGTCCCTTCTCATAGCTCATATCAGTTATTAATCTCTCTATATCTTTGTACACTAGTAAGAGACCCCTCAAAGAGACCGAATCACTTTTTAACCCCGAGGCAACACATTGTCAAAAGCTTAATTTTCAGCTGAGCATCACTGAATAACTTAGTCATCTCCTCGTGAGTACGATAGCGTATGATGATTAGTTTGAAATGAAGATCGTGAAATTTGAATACGACCTAACCAATTAGCTTTCGCCTCGGCGCATTAGTTCAATTACATGCTCACAAATTGCTGAAACAGCAAATATTAACATCCTGTCATTATCTTGGCCTAGTTTACAAACAATGTGATGTTCGGAATCTCCTTAATTAGAGTCCTCAAAGCAAATCACAAACCTCATGTAAATCAGACGATGGACTTAACTTCAGCTACTTTCTACATTTGAATTGCGTTTTGAATGAGAATGACTGCGCTTGTGAGCCATCACGATTTTTGGAATATGACAAGCAAAGAAACTTTCAATGTACTCTGGCTGAGAGTGGACAACTTAGAGACTATAACTGTAACCTTTGTCATTCTTGGAATCGCATGTGCTCCGATAATTTTCTTTGGATACTCGTTGGTCATTTGGTCAATTTGGAAAGACCCTCTAAAGAAGCTTCGCAGATCGCCATCTGGGTTGATCGTGTTATCAATGGCCACTGCCGATTTTCTTGTTGGATCAGTTCTACTCCCTACAGCCGTGACTTGGGGTTGGTCCATGTTTCATTTCAAAATTCCCCGAATTCCATACCTGGCGGTCAGTGCAGTCTTCGTCTACGTTAGCGTTTGTCACATCTTCCTCCTAACACTTGACACATTCTTTGCCATCGTATCACCGCTTCAGTATCGAGCTGTTGTCACGCCTAAAGGAATCAGTGTTGCTATTGTTAGCTGTTGGATTTATTTCTTCATCTTTGAAATTACCTTTGGCTTATTGCAACACCGATACTTTATCATAATGGAAACTGCGTACAATATTCAAATTATCAGCATTCTCCTTGGCATATCTGTAATGTCTGCTGTGATGGTAAAACGCTTCCATTTATATTGCCAGAAGTCGGAATTAACACATCAATCAACAAGTCAACGTCAGATGATCCTTCAACGGGAAAGAGGGCTTTGCAAAGCTATAGCAGTTGTCATTTGCGCATATCTATATTGTTTCATAAAGGGGTAAGTTTCTAAAGAAACTGTGGTGCTGCATCGGTAGGAGAGTATAGCAGGTAATTTAGTGTTAACAACTGAGTTAAAAACGTAAATTAGCCACCGTAAAGGGTAAAAAAGCTGTCGTTTCGGGCGTTAGCCCTTCGTCAGAGCGATTGGAGGAATGCTGTTGTTGTTGTTGTGGGTTGTGTGTGGGTTTATATGCAGAAAGCGGAGCTACGTCATTGGTGGGAATATGGTGACAAGAAAACAGGAATAAATTAGTTGAATGAAAAGCGCTCGTTGATTCCGTGGGGATTGACGGTTTTACGGCTTTCCGAACTGCGTAGATGTAAGGATAGGCTGCAAACTGCCATGTGCTGTTTAGAATGATTAGGAAGATTAAAGTGTCTAGCGACTGGTTTGGATGCGTCCTTGTCATTTCTTTCCACGTCGCGAGGGTTTTCTCGGAATCGGTCACCTGGTCGTCTTCCTGTTTCGCCGATGTATAACTTATTGCAATAAGTGCAAGTTATGCAGTAAATAACATTAGCGGAGGTACACGTAAAGTGATCAGTGATCTTAATGGATCTCTTTGGGTCCCGATATTTTCTCTACGTTATGAATGAAAGAACAAGTTTTGCATCGTGAGCGAGCGCATTTGAAAGTTCCAGATTGGTCATTGGTTTGAAATGAACTCCTGACTAAAAAGCTGCCTATGTTTTTGTCACGTTTGAATGAAATAAGTGGGGGTTGCAAAAAGATAGTGCCAGTCTCTGAACCGTTTTGGTGTAATTTAAAATTTTTAAGAATGATAGATTTAACTGCGTGGTTGTGAGGGTGAAATGTAAGAGTAAATGGAATGCGGTCAGCGTTATCCTTCTCAGCCGTTTGTAGTGCTGCCTGTCGATCAATTTGTTGGGCACGGTGGTGGCCCGCTTGAACGACAGAGACAGGATAGCCACGTTTATCGAAAAACTGGCACATTGCCTTTGATTTTTCGGAAAAATCAGAGTCGTCACTACATAAACGACGAAGTCTGAGAAACTGTGAAAAAGGTATGGAGTTCTTGACCTGTGATGGATGTGAAGATGAATGCAACAAGTAACTATGTGAATCTGTAGGTTTGAAGTAAACACTAGTGCATAAACCGTTGCCTTCAATTGAAATTTTGATGTCTAGAAAAGCCAAAGAAGTGTCGAAAAGGTATATTTAAGAGCCGGATGAAAGGAATTGACGGTGGTTATAAATTGAGGGAGCTCCTCTTTGGTAGAGGAGGTAGCGCCGATGTAATCGTCAGTGTAACGGCCGTAGAGTTCAGGTTATGGGCCGTGGTATTGACTAAAAAATTGATGTTCGATAAAACCTACAAAAAGATTGGCGTAGCTGGGTCCCATTTTAGTACCCATGGCTACGCCATTAGTTTGTTTGTAGTAGTTACCACCGAATGAAAAACTATTGAGTGTGAGTACTAGTTCGGCCAAACGGAGTAGTTTTCAGAGCTAGATTCCCTAATAGTGTGATGATCGAAAAAATGTTTGAGGGCCCGGAGACCTTCCCACCAATAGCGTAGCTCCACTTTCTGCATATAAACCCACACAGAACCCACAATTCCTCCAATCGCTCTGACGAAGGGCTAACGCTCGAAACGTCAGCTTTTTTACCCTTTACGGTGGCTAATTTACGTTTTCAACTCAGTTGTTAACACTAAATTACCTGCTATTTTGTTTTATACCTTGGTTTGTGACTTACTTTCTTATCTATTTCTGTCTGCCTTGTTTTAGCGATTTATCTAACTTATGTTTGAGTTACGTTGTTTCAACAAGTTTAATGCACGCAAACTCGGGTGTGAATCCATTCATATACGCATGGAGGTTTCCAAAATATCGGGAGACTTTCATGCACTTGTTGAAAAGGCGAAATAATCGAAGCGGACAATTCATTGAGCATCAGTTTTACGACACTAAGCTTTAAAACATCAAGGAAAGCAATTATACTCGCAGAATATCGGCAACTTAAGCAATTGCAATCGTAGCTCAGTTGGTATTTGAGCCTAACTTGTACCCGGAAGCCTCGGGTTCGAACTCCTTCGAAGGTTCAATTTCGTTCCTTTTTTTTTTCTTTTTTTTTCGGGCCTTTTTCTCTGCAATTGGTAAAATTGCAGCTCACCTGCCAGGATTATTGTTTAACTTGATCATAACATTTTGGGTGAACTTATTTCTGCATATTTAAAATTATGGTATGGTTTCAAGAAGAAGATTTTAAATATTTCTTAATGTCTGTTTAAATTTTGTCATGTTTATTAATTTAAAGAGGGCCCCTGGTTAATTAGGATTTTTTAATTACTATTTTGTGCCACCCTTGTTGAAAAAAGGCTTTACTAACTTACTATCTCCGTGAAGCTGTCTGAAGTTGCAGGGTGGCTCTGAGTTCAGTTTTTCAAAACTCGTTGTTTGTATTTTGACTTGCCCAACGATCTCGTCAAACTTCGGGAAAACTCATAAAAATACTCAGCTATCCAACACAGCAAAACGTCCAATAAAATATATGTCTTCGCGACCCCAATCCACTACAAAACAAAAATTAACCTGAACCGAACACCGTTATTATATCTGTTCTGAAAAAAAAAATTTTCCATTTCCTCAACGGGCTGTTTAAACACTATAAAGATGTGTGCCAAAAGAGAAATGCTTTACCAAAGACTCTAAATGCGTAACTTTTGATTTTTCTTTTCAAATACTGGTTTTCTTTGCCTTCTAGGAAAGTTTGAAGGTCACTTTCTGTAAGGGAGACATATATTTTTCAATGAAACTGTCTTATGTTTCAGCCATGAAACGCTTGGGGTGTCTGTCTACACTCAAACTCTCCTTTCTTGGTTAGCAAGCATTACCACTAATGTGTCACACGAACTTTAGGGCAGAATGTTATGTACCAAATCCAAAAATTTGACAGGCTTGAAAAACTTAACTTGCCTTTGTTATACAAATGATCTCGAGTACAACTGAAATAGTCTAGCTTTCTTTTCCTTCATAAGAAGGTTCTTGTGAAAATGATTTCCGACCAGTTACCTAATCGCTCCAAAATTGTCTTAAGTTAAAAATTAAAGTACGGACGCCTTTATGTTTCAAAAAAATTTGATAACTTTGTCAGTTCACAAACAACTGGTGGTCTGCTTGTCACCAAAATTTTATTATTTGAGTCGAGATGGCCTTTCGTGTGATTGTAATCGTTCCACAGACTACCACGAGATAGAAAAATTACTAAAAGAGATTGAGACTCCAGAAGGTCACAGGTAGAGGGCCAAGGGCCCGTTTCTTAACAGTGTGGTTAACTTTTAGGGCTCGCCACGACAGTTCATAATCTAAATTTAAGAAATAGTAGGGCAAATATCAATCCATTTTATTTCATTCCTGATACTTGTTTTTAGAACTTAAACCTTAAGAAAAGAAGTATTTCATGTCGACTTTCATATCGTCATCAATCAGACACCCATTGCACATGTTAATGAAACAGTCTAACTTGGGGTAGTTTTAGATGAAAATGTTACATGGAAATCGCATATATCTGACGTAGCTAGCAAAAATATCTAAATCTACAAGTCTACTCTTTTAGATCTAGTTTCATTCTTTCCAAATCCTATCCCATGATGACCCCAAGCCTTAATGATTATAATTTAATCTGCGGATGAAGCTATAAAAACAAATGATCATAGAATTGTCATTTAGCAAAGACGTTTCATCAGGAAAGTAAACAAGTCTCACCATGATACTCAGACAGATCCTATTTACAAGAAACCCTAACCCTAAACCCTAACCCTAACCCGGGTGCCTTTTTTAAATTTCGGCCTAAAGGAGGGGCGCTTATCGGAAGGCGGGCGCTTAATCGAGGGGGGCGCTTATAAAGAAACTATCAACTTGTACTGATTCCTCTGTGGTTAAAGCTTAAAAAAGTTATGAAGAAAGCGGAAATAGAAACAGCTTTTCCTTGTATCCCTGATATTAAAAAAGTGAGGGAGGAGGGGAGGGGGGTCTTTATTCGAGGGAGCACTTGTTTGATATTAAGGACCTTTAGCAAAGCACGACGGCGACAGCAACGAGGCGAGGACGTGGCAAAACAAACGGTCTTATAAGCAGAGCAATAGCTCAGCAGGTGCGTTTTAAAACTGTGTACATTTCTTCGTCTTCTGCAAAATAACAACGTGAAATCATCAAAATTTGCGTGGTCCGAGAGAGGACATCCCGCTGGCAAATTAGTTAAGTTTCTGTTGGGAACTCTACGCCACTCTCATATGTTATGCTGAGGTTAACTTGCGGCGCTGTAAGAGATGGTAAACACATCCAGTCATTCTCGAAATTCCAAATATAAATATATACATTCATTTTCGATCGACGTCATATGGCCACGGGGGTGGTCGGTTATTCGGGAGAGGCGCTTATTTGAGCGTAAGCGCTTATTCGAGAAAATACGGTAACTTGCTTAAATAGCTTGGTCATTTCATGCTTTCGTTCAAAAGATCCTCCCTCAAAAATTTCAAAATATATTCATGAAAAACTCCTTTCCTCTACATTTTGTAGAACAAATATATTCAACAGTTTTCTTGAACTCCATTAATCTTGAGATCACTGGCTTCTCATCTCTAGCATTCTTTAGAAAAAAAGTTTTGAGATATCTTTTCTCAGCAACTACTCATTCTTCCATGGATAATAAATATGGCTTGTAAACTTGGTATTTACTATTCTGTTTTCTAGGTATATTTAATTGAATACTTTTTGTGGGGGGACCCACGCCTACAATACTTAATAGTATTTATTAGATTTCCCTGCTATTAATCCGTCTTTCTTTAGCAATTGTTGTAAACTGATGTAATTGTATTTGAAATGGCGCAGAAAGATAAACGAATGACAAGTTTTTTGGACTCCTAACTGTCACGACTTCCCAGAAACGAAAGAGTTGAGACCTTCAAAATCTTGTCGAGAAAAGTCCTTGAAATCTCAAAATTTGGACTTTGTTACAACTCTGATGACGATGAAAGTGATTCGGACAAAGACTGAACAATTCCTTTAACTGTTTAGTCGGACTTTGAACTTTTTTGTGCCTTAAAGATGTGATGATATCATTGTCTATTACTGTTTTGATCGTACGCGTTTGTTTTGACCGAACGCACGCAAATTATTTTTACACTTGATGCGCGCGCTTGGCTTCTGCTTGATTATGATGAGCTATCTCGTATTGTTTCATGTATTTTATTAACACGTAGTCGCATGATTTTTCTCGTGCAATTTGGAATATATAAGCACTTGTTAATTTTTTCAAAGACCACAAATTGCACTCACCCTACGGGCTCGTGCAATTTTATTAGTCTTTAAAAACATTTTACTCGTGCTTATTTATTCCAAATTGCCCTTAAAATCATGTGATTACCTATACAAACTAAGATATTGGTGATCGGAACTTAGAGAAAACTTACAGGAAATTGAAACTCGTTTCTCGTGAGTGACTTCATGATAACTTTATTTATTTGCTCCCAAATAAAGATATTTACGAGATATTGCCCTAGAGCTTGGTGTGTTGATCACTTGATTAAGGCTCAAGGGATCTCATATTAATTTATCAAACTAAAAATGAAAATCCCGACACGCAAGAAAACTACCTTCTAATATGCATCAGTTTCAATGCGAGTGAAACTCGCATTGAACTTCGCTTTCCCGCAAGTGCTATTTATGGTTTTCAAAGGCGATAAATCACTGAGTGTCTCACTTGGGTGATAACTTCTTTTACTGCTAACAGTTAAAATGTTAATCATTTTACCGCTAACATTTAATTTCTTTCCGTTACGGTTGAAAGAAAATTTTAACCATTAACTTTCTTTACGACTAACAGTTAAAAGTTGTCAACTTTTTCGCCTAACGGCTAACTTTTATTTGCCGTTTTACAGCTCATGATTAGACCCAATGAGACCTTCATCTCTCTCTAAATCTGGAAGGGTAAAATCTTCAGATACTGACGTCGTACTTCCATCAAGCGATCAACTAACCCCTACGGTCCTTCTGTTTACGAAATCTGGTGATTGTTTGAAACGCGGCAGATATTAAATATTCAACACCATTCTTCTAGGACAATTAGATCTGTATATTTAAGGTTCGTGCTTTCTGACAACTAAACCCTCGACAGAAGCTTTAAGATATCGTAAATTTTGATTTGTTAGCTTTTCCTTTCTTTAAAATTAGTTGCCTCCAAAAGTATAGTAATGTTTCTCTATACTTTGGGAGTCGCCACGTATACAAAAATGGGTTTAAACCCGAGTTTGCGCATGTCAGACTTCCTGAAAATCCGAGAGAAACCATCAGTAATGGTAAATGTGGATGGCACGCTTTGCAAAAGTAGATCAACGTACTAACGATTAACCACGGCATGTAACAGATGAGAAATGCGCAGACGACAACTGAGATTGCCTTAAAGAGATCTTTTTCTCTTTGCATTATAATGTTACGATCTCTGAGTGAGTGTCCTTCTGCTCTTTCTTTGGAGTATCGGTGAAAGTAGTTTAAGATCATTACGTACATGGCCAACATGCCCAAAAGCATAAATAGAAGTTGAAAGTTGTAGACAGCCCCCATTATGGCAAATAAATCGCGCAACACAAGGAATGCACTGCCAAAAGCTATGAAATAAATCCAGCAAGCACAGTTGGCAATAAAAACTCTCTTATTTGTAACTGTTACACGGTAACGAAGTGGCGTGGTTACGGCGAAGACTCTGTCCACTGTTAGAAGGAACATATGGCCAAAACTCACGTTTACAGAAAAAACGTTGATGGCAAATATCACAGAAAGATCTAGCGGTGATTCTCCTCGGACAGATATCACCAAGCCCCAATAAGCAGTTATCGGACAAACCACCAAGCCAACTAATAGGTCTGCTATGGCCATGGATGTCAAAATGAGGTTGGAGGGTGATGATCGGAGTTTCTTGAGGGGATCTTTCCAAACTGCAACTAAGACCAAAATATTTCCAAATACGATTACTGGTGCCATTGCTATCGATAGGGCAGCGCTGATCGCTGAAAGTGACCTCACGTTTTGTAGGCTTAGCCATCCGTCTTGAAGAGCTTGCTCGCTTGTTACGTTCCAGATGTTGTAGTGGCCATGAACGGCCGCCATTTCAACCTATTATCTGGTTTTCCCGATGAAGTCTGCAACTCGGTGACTCGTGTAAAAATAAGTCGTATTTTGAAGACACTTTGGCTCCCTTGGACCTCAAGAAGATAATGACGATATAAAGTTTGCGGTGTTTTTGAAGTATATTGGAAGCCTCTATTTCCAATTATGTATTATCTCTGCTTCGGCTCCAATAAATGCTTCTTACAGCAGAAAAACGAGACTTTTACAAGAAAACAAGAAAACTGTACAAACAAAAACTTAATCGTACTTCTATGTTTACGTCTATGATTCAACCTTCGTCTTTCAATCTGTGAAAATGATTACGACATGCTTTCTTCTCTTCAGTGACGTCATTAAGACGGAAACGACATTTTGATAACTACTAATATCCTTAGTGTTCAGAATCGTCCTATTGTTTTTAGATGCCCCCTCAAATTTCCCTTTGTGAAAGATATACGGTTGGATCACGTAACAATCAACCAACAATTTGGTTAGGCCAACTTTCTCAGTTCAAAAAGCCTCAGGCTGGTAGTTGCTTCTAAAAGCTCTTCAAAGTGTCCTTTGGGAGTCACTATGCATATCGCAATAAGTTCAAAACCAAATTTGCAGCTATTCAGCTTCCTAAAAATACAATAAAATTTCAAAAGAGGCATTTGAACAATAAACCACGGCATGGGCCACTTATTCCAAAAATGCACATGTAACAATGGATGGAAATGGAGTTGAAGAGATTTTTTTCTTTTCAGGACCCTAGGCGAATTTGTGCTTCTGATTTGGTACTAGTCTCCGTCTTTTGGATCATCTGTAAAAGCTAAACGTGATCACAGAGCACTGATGATAAGTACGAAGGATAAAAATTATAAGAAGTCTGCAAAAGGTCGTCGAGAAAATATTTGGCTCTCAGTCATGATTCACGGACCTCGCTGCGCTCGTTCCTTGTCATGTCCTCGAGCCAAACACTTTCTCGTCCGCCCTTCCCTCCTCTCCTTTCCCCTTCTCCTGCCCCCCTCCCCCTCAACGCCTCCCCTTCTCCCATCCAGTCTATGAATAGATAGTAATGAGTCGCGAATTGCATCGGATTCGACAACGATGTACTGTATTTTCTCGATTAAACGCGAGCCTCGAAAAAACGCTGAGTCAAAACTGTCGATTTTAAATAAACGCCGGAGGCGTTTAATCAAGAAAAAAGGTAATCAATAAGTGTTTGAAGCTGCTTAGTTCAAACAACACATTTTGATTAATTTCATCAACAAAAATTTACATTTCATATCTTTTGAAAAATACCTTCCTAAGAAAACTCATATGACTGACGTTAGGCATTAACGATATGCAAAATCAATATCACGCCTTCCTACCGCCGTCCCTGCCAATAACATTGGTCCTCAATGTCAATCAGTCAAACCAAGATCATAAAATCTGATGCAAAAAGGCTCCTTCAAAGTCCAATGTTTATCTTGGTCAGGTTCAGCAATTACGATGTACAACAGAAAATCTTCCCTGATGTGATGTACAAAAGTACCTTTACTGCTTTCATGTAAAACCCTTATGGCTCTTATTTCTAAATCATTACATTGTTTTTAATCACTTTATCTCTCTATTCTATGAGGGAATATAACTTCATTGATGACTTTGAGAATGACGTTAACGGTAGTATTCTTATATAGCCTGTATACTGACCCTGATTAAAACTGAACTGCCAAATACATCTCATGTTCACAGCTAATCTAAATATTCAAGCGATGGTCAATATTTAAAATTTGCAGTTTATTGTACTCTAGATACCTACCAGCTCTCCATTAACGAAAAAGAGTGATAGCTGAATGCAATAGTAGATATTGATATGTCCCCGTACGTTTCTCCCACGCACCAGTATAACAAATGTTTGTGTTTCCTTGGCTGGTCACAAAAACAAGTCAATCTTGTCCATCATTCAAAGTCGGAAGTTTCGGTCGCTAGCGTCAACGTTCTTAAATATTTTTCTTCAGCGACTAAATTGTATTTTTTTAAAAATGCTCGGCTGGTGTGAACGCGCTTGAATCTCTTTTTATCTTTGTACGCAGGTGAGAGACCCCTAAAAGAGACCGAATCACTTTTCAAGCTCAAAGTAAGCACATTTTCAAAAGTTTGATTCTCAGCTGAGCACTAATAACTTGGTAATCCCCTCGTGAGTACGATAGCGTATGATGATTAGTTTGAAATGAAGATCGTGACATTTGAACACGACCTAACCAATTAGCTTTCGCCTCGGCGCATTAGTTCAATTACATGCTCACGAATAGCTGAAAAAACATATATTAACATCCTGTCATTATCTTGGCCAAGTTTATAAACAATGCCAAGTTCGGAATCTCCCTAATTAGAGTCCTCAAAGCGAATCACAAAATTCATGTAAATCAGACAAGGGACCTAACTTCAGCTGCTTTTTACATTTCAACTTCGTTTTGAATGAGAATGGCTGCGCTTGTTGGCCACCACGATTTTTGGAATATGACGAGCGAAGAAACTTTAAATGTACTCTGGCTAAGAGTGGACAACTTAGAGACTATATCTGTAACCTTTGTCATCCTTGGAATCGCATGTACTCCGGTAATTGTCTTTGGAAACTCGTTGGTCATTTGGTCAATTTGGAAAGATCCTCTAAAGAAGCTTCGCAGATCGCCATCTGGGTTGATCGTGTTGTCAATGGCCACTGCCGATTTTCTTGTTGGATCATTTCTACTTCCTACAGCCACGTCTTGGGGTTGGTCCATGTTTCATTTCAAAAAGCCCCGAATTCCATACTTGGCGGTCAGTGCAGTCTTCGTCAACGTTAGCGTTGGTCACATCTTCCTTCTAACACTTGATAGATTCTTTGCCATTGTAACACCGCTCCGGTATCGAGCTGTTGTCACACCTAAAAGAATCAGTGTTGCTATTGTTAGCTGTTGGATCTATTTCTTCATCTTTGGAATTATCTTTGGCTTATTGCAACACCAATATTTTATTATAATGCAAACTGCGTACAATATTCAAATTATCAGCATTCTCCTTGGCATATCTGTAATGTCTGCTGTGATGGTAAAACGCTTCCATTCGTATTGCCAGAAGTCGGAATTTACACACCAATCAACAACTCAACGTCAGATGATCCTTCAACGGGAAAGAGGGCTTTGCAAAGCTATAGCAGTTGTCATTTGCGCCTATCTATTTTGTTTCATACCTTGGTTTGTGACTCACTTTCTTATCTATTTCTGTCTGCCTTGTTTTAGCGATTTATCTAACTTATGTTTGAGTTACGTTGTTTCAACAAGTTTAATGCACGCAAACTCGGGTGTGAATCCATTCATATACGCATGGAGGTTTCCAAAATATCGGGAGACTTTCATGCACTTGTTGAAAAGGCGAAATAATCAAAGTGGACAATTCACTGAGCATCAGTTTTACAACACCAGGCTTTAAAACATCAAGGAAAGCAATGATACTCGCAGATGATTAGCAATTTAAGCAATCGCAATCGTGGCTCAGTTGGTATTTGAGCCTAACTTGTACCCGGAAGCCTCGGGTTCGAACTCCTTCGAAGGTTCAATTTTTCCTTTTTTTTCAGCCCCTTTTCACTGCAATTGGTAAAATTACAGCTCACCTGCCAGGATTATTGTTTTACTTGATCATAACATTTTGCGTGAACTTATTTCTACATATTTAAAGTTATTCTATAGTTTGAAGAAGAAGATTTTAAACATTTCCTAATGTCTGTTTAAATTTTAAACACTGGTTAATTAGGATTTTTCAATTACCATTTTGTGCCACCCCTGTTAAAAAAAAGGCTTTACTTACTATCTCCGTTAAGCTGTTTGAAGTTGCAGGGTGGCTCTGAGTTCAATTTTTCAAAACTCGTTGTTTGTATTTTGACTTGCCCTAAGATCTTGTCAAACTACGGCACAACTCGTAAAAATACTCAACCATACTACACAACAAAAATTTCGAATAAAATATATGTCTTCGCGACCCAAATCCACCACAAAATAAAAATAGCCAATAAACGAGTCAGCATCGCTAATGACGAGACCTGTTCAGGATCTATTTCTTGTAATTTGAAGGCGTGTTCAGTGATAAGTATATAGTTCAGTCTTCCGCTAATTGGCGAAGAACCGGGGATGGAAACTATTCCTGAAGCCTATATTTAAGGTTTCCGTGGTTTTCTTTGCCCAGCGTCTTGATGCGTTATTTTCCGAAGAAGAATTCGAAAATTATCCTTTTACGTTTTAATGTTACCAATTGCCAGTTGACGGACGGTGAAAATTACTCAGCTGTCTCCAACTTTGAACAATAGTATGGCTCAGTTGTCATAAGCTTCCTTAAGCAAATACGAAGGAATTTGCCAGCCGAAAGCAACAATTTACAACATTAAACCTAAACAGAACACCGTTATTATATCTGTTCTAAAATAAACAAAAAATAATTTCCATTTCCTCAGCGGGCTGTTTAAACACTATAAAGATGTGTACCAAAAGAGAAATACTTTAATTTGTTACTTGCTTTCAGTGACAGAAGTGACTTTGAGAACAAAAACCGTGTCTATTTCTTTGCATCTGTCAGAAATAAAAATTAAAAATGCCACTCTTTTGTTATGCAGATAATTTGTCTTAGTACACTCTTTAGGGTCTTAATATCAACTACTAAAAATTATTCTCTGGAATAACCCAAGATCTAGAAAATCTCACAATAACTTTAAAATTTTGTTCCAAAGTTTAAAGTGTCTGCTATCTGCTACTCTATCGCGACTGATATATTCTAAGATTATGATATAATAAAATAATATTTCAGTGGCTGTTGGCGAAAATAAATAAGAAAATTGGCATATGAACCGAAAAAAAACCTTCAGACTGAATATGTCCATAAATGCAAATGTTAGAAAGATTTACTGACGTACTTTAGCTAGCTCAACGAAGAAAAAGGCATGGCCCTCAAATGTAAACGTACCTCACCGGTGCGTTTACATTTTCCCTGTTGACACAACCTTTCCCTTGACAAACAGGATTCCTCTTAGAGCAAGATAAACATTACGAGACAAAGCATTTGTTTTCAACAATGACAAGGTGATCTAATGAAAGAAAGAACCGTTAACTTTTTCCCCTGGAACGTTCTGCAAAGCCGTAGTAGGTTAACGATGGCGTTATAATCATGCTTGATGTGGAAAGAACTAGTCATTACCTATTATGGAGGATTTTGGGGGGAGCAAATGGTTTTCATAGAAGGGGGATCAGTCGTCGCCAACAGAGTACAAAAGGGGGAATATGGACATTTAACTTCCAATTGACTGCCAATGAGGTGGGGGGGGGGGGGCAAATCATGAGAATATTACAGAGCCTTATGGAGTATCAAGTCAATTTAATCGTGACACAGCCAGTCGTTTCTTTCATTTTTGGCTCATTTTCCCAAAATTATCAGTCACGCTCAATACAATGTAATTTCAATTGATGCTGACATCATATGCTTCATCTGAAGAACATTCCCTATCTTCGAAAATTTGCTCAAAACATTAGGAATAACAACGAAGGTCCTCAGCTGCTTGAAGATACCACTGACTAGCATGCGCGTTGATCGCTTTGTAAGTTGTCAGAACATCGTCCCCAGGTTCCAGACCTCGTCAATTCTTCCCCCCCTCCCCACCCCCCGGACTGGTCCCTAAATCCCCTTGAAGAAACTCTTCTACAGACAGTGCTGAAGAGTTTTATTACAGTTTTTATTGTAGTGAAGGGCTGGAAAATAAACTAACAAGAGCACCGGTTTTAGGCTTGGCTAAAGATGTTTATCATCAAATGCCTTTTTCTTTAAGGCCGACCCTAGAGCTCACAACGCGAGATGCCAGACATTTCCTGTAAGTAAGGTAATTTTGTCTTCCTCTGTTTCGTTGTAAATGATGTTCTGCTCATGTGTTATTGTAACCATCCTCGTTTCAAACCTGTCAGATCACTTTCTCCACGGTTAGGTGGTGATTCGATATCACTAATAGTCTCAAAACAACGTGAAAAAATAGAAATGGCAACGAAAATTGCCCTCATCGCATGTGAGATTATTTCACAGAAATAGAGACAGATAAGAAGTTCTCTCTAACATCGACAGACAATTTTGCAAATTTTCTTTTAAAACGGGAATTTTTTTGGTCCCGTAGCTGTGAAGTTTTTGTAACTATACACCTGTTAGTTAAAACCAGTGGCTAATTTTGTGGTATGTATTATTCTTACTAATAATTTTACACATACCGCCCTTGTTACTACCTTCACGCTAGGATGAAGGACGACGCGATTCCTCTCACACAAGCTGACATGATTTGCCGCACTTTGTGCAACAAACGACTCAAATACTCATCGAGTTCGTCTGCCTGCATCAGCTTCACAAACTGTACCAGTGCACAAGACCACCCACCAAACCAGCCCAACAGCCATGCCCTGTGTTCCATCTTCGCGTTACCCCGCATCAGTCTGAATCAGCTTTGCCCGCGGTACAAACCTTCTCCACCCTCTCGCCCAGCCCCATTGGCTATGTCAGATTCATTCTCTGAATTAACCAGTCTGCTTGTAGAAGTTTTGTCCCTAAATCAACCCATCTGCCTGTATCAGTCTTAGAGAGTCCTTCCAACGTAGCGACCTATCATAATTCATAACACTTGGGGGGGGGGGGGCGAAGTATTTTATGGGGATCACATGGTTTTCAGGGGGGACAGAGGAGGTATCAGCCGTCAACAACAATGTATAAAGGGGGGAATTTAGAAAATTGACTGCCAATGAGGGGGATCATAACAATATTACAGAGCCTTATAGGGGGATCAGATAAATTTTATAATGACACAACAAAATCCTATCTCCACATCTGCCAGGTGATAAATAAATGATCAGTCTACTCCTTCCTTCCCTCGCATAATCCGCCACTCTGTCTGTATTACTATAATTAACGAGGAACCTTACGCGGAAGAGTCCACCTTGTCGACTTCCTTTGAAAAATGAAGAATGTTCTGTCGACAATCATCACGATTCGACATGAGAGGATTCTCTTGGATTCAATGAAAAATAATTAAAGAACCCGCTTTCTCTAATTTCGACCAAATTCAACAAACAAAAAGTCATTTGTTCCTTTCCTTCCTCTTTATCATTACTCAGTAATATGGCGTTAATGTCCAACACTTTAAAATAAAATTCAACCGCAAAAAAATAATAAATAATTTTATCAGAAAAGTCACCACGGTCCTATACCCTTAACGGCATTACATTCATCTTATCCATTAGATCACCTTTCGTGCTGCAAATATTTTAAGGTCACATTATTTTTAAAGTTTAATTATGTTTCCAGCCTTTTAAGTTTATATCTAAATAAACAATATTTGCATATATATTATATCTGTACTTGTATACTAATGCACAGTTGACAAACCCTCCAATGAAAGTGTTCCCTTTAAAAACAACATTACATGCGAAATCAGTCAATATTCGTTTCTATCTAAAAGATGTCATCACACTTCCGCTAGCTGACGCAAGTACAATCCTAGTTTTTCTTTAAATGAACAGAACATTAACGGTAAATTTAATTACAACCATTCTTTTCCTTTACACCAATTATTGAGAGATAAAGAAAACTCTAAGCAAAGTCATACTGAAAATCGAGAATTTCCACGAAAGCTGACGGCACAGTAAAAGAAGATTCATTCACTTTCTATACAAAAATCTCATTAAATCTTCGAACTCTACGTTCTCTCGGCCTCAGAAGCCACAGGAAATATCATGGCGGCACTGCTAGGGCACATGAATTTCTGGAACGCCTCAGTACAATCAGCCATAGACGTATTTTTTGAAGAGCTGAAAGCCCCTGAGTCTCGTGGAATGGCGACGATTTTTGGCT
Source organism: Pocillopora damicornis (assembly GCF_964200805.1). Taxonomy (NCBI): domain Eukaryota; kingdom Metazoa; phylum Cnidaria; class Anthozoa; order Scleractinia; family Pocilloporidae; genus Pocillopora; species Pocillopora damicornis. Next base: position 4,978,537 of record NC_142671.1, read on the forward strand.
TCATCTACTCACTGTTATCACTGATAACTGTGGTGGGGAATGCACTTGTAATCATTGCAGTCTACAAAGACCCTTTGAAGATCCTGAAAAACTCTCCTTCAAACCTCATACTTTTGTCATTATCAGAAGCGGACTTGATTGTGGGGTTGATGATTGGCCCTGGGGCAGCCGTGTGGTTTTTCCGAATTGGAAAGGCAGCTCCATCTTTAGGATACATCATTGTGATACTTAGTTGTTCGTCCTTGGTAGTCTCTGTTGGCAATGTGTTGCTGCTGACTATCGACAGGTACTATGCATTGGCAACACCTCTAAAATATCGAGTGATAATAACCAAAAAGACAGTGACGATCGCATCTAGCGCTATATGGGTGTGTTCTATTTGCTATGCATTAGCATTCAGCCTCCTGCAACAATATTTCCTTCTTATTTGGTTTGTTTCTGTTGTACTGCTGTTTATTTGCTCTGAATGCATTTGTATTCTATACTTCATTACTCTGAGAAATCTTTCCAAACACTCTCGGTCAAGAATAGTTGTTAGTAATTCACAATCAAATACAGCTTTGGCTTATCAGAGAGAGAAAAAAGTTTTCAAAGTTATCCTTTCAGTTATTTTTGTATTTTACCTCTGTCTTATCCCATGGCTGGGAAATCAATTCGTGATATACTTTTGCAAAGGTTGCCACAGTCATCGAAAAACGGTGATGGTTTGCACCTATGCAACGCAAGTGTTTGCTATCTTAAATTCTGCTTTGAATCCAGTGTTATATTCCTGCAGGTTTGCAAAATTTCAAGCCACGTTTCAGTATTTCTTGAGAAAGTTTCTACCGCATAAAGGAAGAAAAAAGTCAGTTAGAATAAACGAGAGAAGGCAAGCGTATAATACACATCTATAAGGGCATCCCACATTTTTAATTTCTAGCTGATGAATCAGGAACATAATTCTAATTCAAATTTTTCCATTGTGAACGTGTCTAGTACATCGGCAGGTGTTCAGTCTCTTGAGATTAATATTGAGAAAATCCTATGTAGTTTAGCTCTCAAAGAGTGCTGATATAACTTCACTTAGTTTGGACCGAAATCCATTTTTTATAGTTTCTCTGGTTCCGTGTATCGACTTCCTCAGATATTTCTTTCGGTAAGGTTCGGTTTTCTACCCTGGCCGGGGTTCCTCTGTGCTTTTCTCTTAAAAGCAATGCAACAAAAATAAATATCAATTTTCAGCTCACTGGGAACACTGGAGGTAACCTCTGAGTATCATGTTCGGCACAGCGAGGAGTAACAGAACAAATGAAGATTGTCCTTCTTCAATTGAATACTCCAAGCTCCTGTTTTTACTCGTCTTTGCACTGGCCCGATGGAAAAATTTATCTCAAAAAATGGTAGGAAGAAACGATGGAAGGATATGAAACTAATTCTAATGTAAATTCTGCAAATATATTGTATTAAATTTTATCATAATTTCTTTGTTCGCCTTTTTCTATCCTGCTTCAAGCCTTGTTAATCCTTATTTCTAATTTAAATTGTTTTCCATCTCCGAGTTGTTGACACCGACTGCGCCGGTATTATTATGAAAACGAAAAAAAAAACACTTTACCTTCCTCCTAAAATTCAAAGTATCAATGGGTATAAACAATGATTTTTTTATTTACGTCTGCCAATGATGAGCAAAATTGATTGATGTCAAGAATTTTCCAGAACAAATTTCTGTTATGAAATCCGCCTTTAGTTGACACATGAAGACCTGTCACGATTTAGAACCGTATTTTAAAAAAATCTGACACACCTATTAAACCCACAATAAAAACGGAAAATCTAAGTAGATGAAATTTACTTAGATTTCATTTTTACACGAAATATTGATTTAGTCTCGCATAATTTCATAGCTATTTCATATAAGTTACGCATCATTCTCTAGCCAGATAGGAAAGAAAACTGAAAAATTATATCGTTTCCTACCCAAAATATTTTCAATCCATCTTCATGATCATTCGTCCAGAATGATATTTAAAAGGATAATTTTTTATCATTTAGCAATCTCCAATCTTAGGGAATGGAGTTAAAAAGACGACTCGTATCTAGTATCTGAAAATTTCTTTCTTGTTCAGCAGTACGTTTATTATACAAGCTGCCAAAAAACCTCCCTTATCACTTACACACGACAAACGCCACCCTTAAAGTTTGTAATTGCCGTCAAAGTCTCCTTTTCTCCTATTTTTTTCAAATGAGTATGATACTAAAGAGCAAACAGAAAAAAAAAAACAAAAAACGAGACAGTCTCTAGTACTGAGCTGTGATACATTATGTGACTTTACACCACCTACGCACTTCACCGCCATCATAATATTACCACCACTGTTAATGGTCAAGTTTTTGATTGGTTCCTTGATCTTTACCTAGATTTTCTGAGAGTCCACCCTTTTTGGCGCAATTTTTTCCTTTTTTTTAAGCTCACAATTGAACCTCATAGGTGCAGTTTCAAGAGTTGGGATCACTATTTCTCAGTATATTTGTATATTTTCCCTGAATATACAAACCAATCTAATAAAAATCAACACCTTAAATTCAAAAAGCCCGAATCGAATAAAGAAACTAACCCTCCTACTTTTGATCAAAGAATGTACTGACTTTAATTTGATGGTCAGAGCTTTGTCTGCCTTTTAATGGCGGCTGTAATTGTTCCCTTCCTTCTCTTATATATAAGCGTATCTTTGTCCATTCAAACTAAAAAACACAAACAACACAGAAGAACCGCGATTCTAAAGGTGAATTTCTTTTATTATTTAAAAGTCAGGCTCGTACAAACGCCATCTATACCTCACTGACAATACAAGGCTTTTATAAAACCTGCACAACCACTGATAACACACTAGAGCCCATAGTTGGACGATAACATTAACCATTAACACGAAACGCGCTCTATAAATAGTAAACAGTGAGCTCGCCTGACAAAATATGAAAAGTCACATGACAAATAACGCCACAACTGGACTGGAAACTAGTTAACAAAACCGCTTAACTAACATGCACCGATTTTACGTATTCAACAACGACGTTTAACTGCTTCACAGTGACGTATTACTGAATCCCAACACCAACAGTGACGATATATAAACGTCACAAGTGACGTCACCAACTGTGGTACACAAAAAGCACAAGCGCAAAGGTCACCGCCAAGACGAAGAACAAACGTACACAGTCACGTGATCTAGGCGAGGCAAAGACAAGGGAACGTGTTAGAAGCGCTGCACGATGACACACATTTACTACAAGCACTTGACTATGATTACTACCACCACAGCACACTCTACGACAGTCTGTCCTCATCAATATTTCTGCCAGAAATGAGCTCTAATTGTCAGTAATTCGCCAGTCATAACTCTCACCATTCATCTAGAAATCCAAGAAATCCTGCGCCGAATTTTTTCATTGCACGTTAGCGGAAACTTCAGGCTTCTGGGATACAAACCAAACTCAGTCATACTGGTTACACTGGTCAAAGAACAGTAAGCGACCCTGCTCTTTGGCACGTGTTTATACAGCAGTAATAGAACCCATTTTTCAATGAGTTCCAACCAAAATAAACACCCACAAAGGAAGAATTCATATGTGTTCCACGGTGCGTCCAATAGACACAGACCGTTTCTTTATCCTGCTGCCATAACCTCTGCACTCTTTCCTAACAGGTGGATTCCTCCACGATTACAACTAACAGCTAAAAACATTATTGATGCTTTGTGCACTTAAGTGGCTTCCCCCATGAAACCTGAATTCTAACAATACAAAAGGACACATCTCCCAACCCCTTGTGACAATTGGGTTTTGTTTATATCTACATCACCTTCTTTCACTGAAAAAGTTGTCTTAAATAGCCATTTATAATTCTTTATACGTTTAAGTCTCTTAATCTATTTCCAGGGCTTAAGTTTTATTCATAGTCAGTCATATCAAGGGCTCGAAATCTTTCATTTCGCAGAAGGTAAGATTAACAAGGAACTAACAATATTTTTCCTATCTCCAGATTAACAAGATTCAATGGAAAACTCCCCATACTAGTGCACAGTCAAGAATTCTGCAAGTTAAGGCTGAAGGAATGGTCATGAGCATAAGTGTTCCAATGAGGGCAGTCCTCCCATTTTTTAGCAACAACTGAGTATTAAAAGGTTTGCATGAGTTATGAAAGTAATGATGTGTAATGAGAGGAAGGGAATGAAAACTTGACACAGATGCACTTTGCCTGAAACTGGAGGCAGACCTCTGAGTGATGTCTTGGTAGCACAAAGTAAAATTTAAAAGCTGCCTGGATGACACAAGAATGAAAATGTGATTTTTTTAGTCAGTAAACTATGGCACTCAAGGCTTGCACAAATGGCATTAGATGATAATAAACATAGTTTACTCACCAGGGGTTAGTAGGGTCTATTTGCATCTTTTGGTCTTTTAAGCTGAACTTTGAGTCTCTTTGTCCCTATCTGAAAACCATTCATGGATGTAATGGCATTCTGAGCAGAGACTGGGTTATCATAACTGACAAAGCCTGCAATACAGAAAGAGCAAATATCTGCTTACAACCAGGCACAACTATTGAGAAATGTTGTCTCATTAGTGCCAGTTTGCATGGCTAGTGTAATGATGGCCTAGTGGGCCAAGTGAATGGGTAGAATTGGAGAGATCTAAATACTGAGAGTAATTATCACGTGCACTGAAAGCTTCATTTCCTAGTTTTGTTCAACTTGGAAGCATATTTTGACCTCAGGTAGAAGGAGAAGGAGAACCGGTGGAACAAAAAGAACCATTAACACACATCTATCTCAAAATACGAAAACCGACAGCTGTAAAGAAACACATGTTAGTTAAAGTACTCTGTGCCAAGAAACACAAAATGTAACTTGTAAGATTGTTCACAATTCAAAGATGCCAATCCCTTTCTCATAGTGTTTACATAAACTTGTGCTAAGAGCTGAAATTATTTGTTTGTGATATTTTACTATTCAAAAGAGTTGACAGAATAACTAAAATCTTTAAACTACTATTTTTATTACTGATGCCATGTCACACAACATGATGCCATTAGAAAGCAAAATTTCAACCTTTCTAAACTAGATATTACTTACCTGTAGAACTTGAAGATTTTTAATGGTGACTTAAGTAAGAAGAACTTTTGAAAGAGGCAAAAATTTTTAAACTCCCCCTTAGAAGCACTTTGAGACAGTTAATCTCTTGCTATACCAAATTGGTTGATCAAATGTTCAACAAAATGCAATGCACCACATGCAAAACTTTATTCCTAATTGCAAGTACAAAAACTTACCAAAGCATTTGCTTAGGTTTGTGCTTTTATCTATAAACACTTTAGCACTTAATACATTGCCAAATGGCATAAAAGTCTGCATGAGGTCAGCATCAGTAAACTCTTGAGGCAAGTGATAAATAAATAAATTTGCTCCCTCAGGACCTAAGTAACAGCAAACAATGAACAGTTAGCAGAGAAGTAATTGGCATGTGAAATGTAACAGGCAACCAATAGTCCCATTGACTATACTTTAGTGTAAATACACAGTAACTCATAGGAAATTGTGCATACCTTCCTTTTGGGGTTGTCTTTGGAGTTGTTGCTGTTGGAATATAGTTTGACCATAAACACCAGGAAATTGTGCTGCAGGAAAAAAAGATTAGACATAACTAAGCACAATCTTCAGTTTTTGTATGTGACCAACTACATCAATTGAGATTTTAAGCTAGTGGTAGAACTACTGAGTGTTGGGCACAGTCTGGTCCAAAAAACCTCAAACTTACAATTATCACTTAAATCTCTTATCTTTAAACTTGTCACCTCTTGCTGTAAAGGAAGGTTGTTTCATTACTGCACATTTGAAAGGAGTAATCTCATGTCACATGACTGTGAACTCTGAAACAATTTCTTTAGCGACCATGTGCAGAAGTTGTTTACTAGTTTTAGTGTAAGATTTGCCATATATATTTGCTATACTGGAGGTCAAGTTCAGTCAAACCATGAAACTCAAAACCATGCTGGTAGCAGAGCAAGGTTTACATTGTGGGGTTCCGCTAAAAGTGAGCAAATGCTCTATGCTTACTTACCATTATACTGTTGTATTCCAGAGTATGCCTGAGTGAGTGCATCTCCAGTCTGAATGTTACCACCAACACTTGAGACACCAGTCATGTTACCAAGGCCAGGAATCCCAGCCATACTGAGAGCACCAGCAGCTCCCATAGTACCAAGATTTCCTACACCCATTCCAGGCATGTTCATACCTAAAATGAATGATGAAATGAAATTTTTGTATTGACTTGTGTTTATTTGTCTCAAAATGTAGTCACTTTACATGTTGATTACAACATTTCAACTCCAAACTGTTAGTCTTCTTCACACCATAATGTCAACTGGAATCTGTCACCTTTTGAACCAACTAAGAGACTCCCCTATGACTACAACAAGTGTATTTTCAAGGACTTAGAGTATTAAAGCGGTATTCGCTACAAGTATAAACAACTGCACATCTAAATGCTGTTAACAATAATCTGAAGTCCTACAGGTCTCAAGCCTTAGATTATTCTGCCCCCTAACTCTGGAATACTTTGCTTGATGACATCCGCTCATGTGACAATTTAGACACTCTTAAATCTAAGCTGAAGACCTATTGTATGAAAAAGGTTTTTTTCATAGCAACTTCAATTTTTTTAAAATATTGATTTAGTTTCTTTTTGTTCCTTAATTTTGTAAATCACCTAGCATGAATTGATTAGGTGTTATACAAGCATTCATTATTATTATTATTATCAATAGTATAATTGTTATTATTATTAATATAATTATTATTAAAGTATTGTCAATGTTATCATTTTAATCTATATTTACCAATGCCAGTGACTCCTGGAACACCTTGTACTCCTATCATTGAAGAGGTATTTGTAGCACCACCTGTAGACACAGCATTACTGTTCACTAAACCTCCTGTGCCTCCTATTATGTTATTTTGTGATGTTGCTGTCTGTTGAACTGCTTGATGCTGTTGTTGTTGTGCAGCAATGACTGAGGCAGCTACAAGGGCACCCATGGTCCCAGGAGCCACACCTACAACAGTCAAGAACCAAGGTCATTACCGAAAAAGAAAATGTCTTTTAATCCAAGCAAAGTTGAACAAAAGAACTGCAAATTGATAACAACAGTTTAACATGAATAATACAGCAATGTTACCAAGACATTATTGAAAGAAATATTCATAATTCTAACAATTACCCGGTCCAGTGACACCAGGAATGACATTGAAGCCAGTTGGTAGTGTCCCTGATGGTAAGGTGGCAGCCTGCTGTTGAAGAAACTGATAATAATTAAACATCACTACTTCACCATGTTGGAAAAAAAGTCAATTCCCAGTCCATAATTTCAAATAAAATTACCCATGGCATTTTCAATCAACAATTATCACCTGTACTTCCCCTCACACACTAAATCCAGTTGTGTATATTTTCTGACAAAGTGCAGTCCCTTGTGGGTTTAACATTTACGACTGAGCAAAAAGTAGAATGTAATTCAGAAATAATTTAATTTCCCTTTTTTGTCCTACTGCTATCAACATGCTTAATCTATAGTTTCATAGTCAGTTCCCTATGCAAAAACAAAAGGGGTAAGTTTTTAAAGAAACTGTGATGTTGCATCAGTGAGGGTACTAAAAGATACTTTGGTTTTAGCAAATAAGTTGATAATGTAAATTGGCTGACGTCAAGAGTTTCCAGAGCTGATATTTAAAGCATTAGCCCTTTGTGAGAATGAAAAGAGGAATTGTGGAAGGTATGAGGTTAACATTTAGAAAGATGTTCCTTCATTAAGTTTTCAGTACAAACAAAATGTCTCTTTAAAGTTGAATTCAACTTAGGTAATGTTTACATATTTTAAAAAACCCTTCATAAAAAATTAAAACTACCACATTGGTGAAAAAATTACCTTGACAACAATATATCTTCACATGTGAAGATATAAACAGAAGTCTCAATGTGTATCGCAGCTGACCAAAACTGTTAATACAGTTGACTTCTATCTATATCAATTGGTGTTCTTCCTCACCTGCTGACATGCTGCATTATAATTTGCATGCTGGAAATAAGGAAGTCCCATTCCAATTCCCATCCCAAGGTTCATGCCCATACCATGAAGTGCAACCATCTGCTGCATTTTCTTCTGAAGTTTTTCTTTTTCTGTGTCAGCAAACTTAACAACTATTGGTGATGGACAACCCTAAAAACAAAAGAAAACTACTTTAATTAATTAAGGGCAATCAATGTCTGAAATAAGGACATCTGAAGAAATGGCACTCAACACCCTTTGCATATTCTCCTTACGGTTTTCTGTATATTTCCTAAGATGCTGACAAGGAGAATTTGAATCATTGATCATTTCCATTATTCTCATGACTTCAATATGCAATTCAGGGGGTGGTACTCTTAGGAGAATTTATAGGTTAGTCAGTGTTAGGGGTCAAAGGATTAAGATGATGCTGTTGAGCGGTTTGGTGCAATGGAGACTGCACAGAGAAATCTTTCACACTGAATACACATTGATTTATTCTCAGTACTGCTATAGGATACAAATGACAAACCTCCATAGTAGTACTGTTGTGCATCTCTGCAATAGCGTTTTGAGCTTGCATTCTGGTTGGAAACTTTAAGAATGCACAACCTAGAGAAACAATTCCAGTCTCAGCTCACAAATAACTAAATTTAGAGATCAAAAATTCTGAAAAAGTTTTTTCAACTACTCCTCCTAAGAAAAGCATAGAACATAAATAGCACACCTTTACTCTTTCCATCACTATCTCTTAAAATTGTCAGTTCCTCTATTGTACCAAAAGGAGAAAACATCATTCGAAGGTCATCCTCTGTGGCTTTTTTAGATATCATACCAATAAAAAGTTTACGATCCTCTACAAGAAAAGAGAAATGTAAGAAAGTCTTATTAGCAGCAAAGGATTAATAGTTTCAACACATGTTCTGCAGAGAAGTTCATCAATTGATTTAAACTAATCAAAGTACACTAGGTATCAAAGAATCCCTGTGAAAGAGTTCCCAAAAAAGTCTGGAAACTAATGTGACATTATATGAAAAAAAATAATACCATAACTAAAAAGAAGTAAGGACATATCAAAGAGCCTTAACCCTATAGCTTCCAATGTCTCATTAGTTCTTCTCCTTACCGTCCCCTTACAATTCTTATCATGTTAGTTTAGAGAATTTGGTATTGGATCAACTAATAATCCACTAATAGATATTTTCCTTCATTCTCATTACTTGTCTGCTTGGAATTGTATTGACATTGTAAGGAGAAATTCTGTCTTTGTCACTCATGGGAGTTCAAGGGTTCAATTTTAATAGAAACTATGACTTTGTTTGTCATGTTTAAATTATTAACAATATATGATGGCATAACTCTACAAATGTAATCAAAATGCATTTTAATGTTCTAAGCTACCTGATCACAGGTTTAGATCCATTAAAACTAGAAGATTACATTCACTCCCGGAAATGGAAAATGTTTCCACAATATATCATTCTTAACTCTTTACAGCCTAACATCTAAAATATATTAAAGTTCACATGGCAACCAGGTGGACAATCAGACATGGTTTGATGCTACTCTGGTTTACAGATCTAATGAATGGAACTGAAGAAGTTACAATTCATAGACCCAACATTTTGACACTCCTGCTGAGTGCCTTCATCAGGGGTGATCTAAATGCTGCAACAAGAGTTCCTTTTATACAATCACTAATTAGCTGCCTTTTTTCTGATGAGGTGTTAATAGGCATCAGGAAGTAAGCCGCCTAACATCTGTGTGCATAATCTTCATATTTTTTATATTCATTTCCTAAGGTGCTGATACTGAGATTTTTCTTAAAACTCAAGAGCTTCTTCAGTTAGTGATCGATTCCTTAATTTTCTTGACAAGGATTTTATTCAGGGGTGATAAAATAATTGTAAGGAGAAATTTGATGCCAGTCACTGTCAGGGGTCAAAAGGTTAAGAACTTTCACTTCAGTGCTCATGAGTAAAAACAATTCACATGTGTACAGTATATTAAGTTTAGATAGGAAAAGACATATTTTCAGGTATTTTCTGTACAAGATGAAGCCAGTCCTGGCTCATCTCTCACATCAACTTTACCCAACTTACCAGATCTAGATTCACTTTCTGCTGGTTTAACTTGCATTGCATTTTGCATCTGTTGGAAAAAGAAACCTCTTGTATTAATGTGGCAAAATTATCCAATCTACACCAAAAGTTTATTTGCAAGAACAGACATAATAATTATAAGGAACTCTGAGGCTTTCTCTAAGAATCCTAACTTAGTAAGGTTTCAAGGGTAACACCATGCAAGTAACATTTACTTAATTTAACCCTTCAACTCCCACGATCTCAACCTCTAGTCCCCTAATAATTGATATTTTTCCTTACTCTCATAACTCTCTGTCACATTGTCATAGTGGACAACAGTTTGGATGTTAAAAGTTCTGGAAACTTCCCTGAAACAAGTGGACACAGGCTAAATGACTTTTCACTTGATTTTGTGACAAATCATGATTCCTCTGTGGTTAACATCATAAAGACTACAAAATCAATTTTTTGCTCAAACCCCTTAAACATATTAAGTTTAAATGCATTTCTATCATTCAAGAATCTTAACTGGTACAGACACCTCACAAAAATTAACATAATTTATCAAAAGAATAGACAAAACATCTTTTCTTCCTGTTGCACAAACGGAACCTCCTGAGTAAAAAACACAACTTAAGAAAGAACCAGAAAGGACACTGATTGCCAATAACAAACTTAAAAACCTTAAGACTGGATTTTTCAGGGAGAACAAACCACTACATCACTCCTTCTAACAAGCTGTTGAAAATTTTATGTAAATTATCCACTTATATCAACAATTTTTAAGTTCAACATTAAGTACTACCCGAATTTGTCACTTTCAATAAAACAATCATCAAAAACGTTCTTAAAGAGGAAAACCTGCAGCTATTGAATGTTTAATTCTAAGGTAAGGTTTACTAACAGTTAAAAGTTGTTTACAGCACTCATGACATTTAATTGAGCTCAGCCCCAATTTGTAGCAGGCCTCAAACCGAAACAAAAATTTATCAGACCATGTCAAGTGCCCTTGCACACGTTCAGAACTTTTCAATCAGGTATTCACTTTTTTTTATCAACGTAACACCTGAGAAAGCGCCAAGAATTAAGCCAACGATTTCACAGGTTACAAAAACAAACAGTCTAACCTCCTTGTACCATGGATTAATATTACTTAAAGATAAGAAAGTGCATCAAGTTGTAGTATTTCTTCCATTTGAAAATACCCTTCAGTTACAAGCAGATTGAACCACGTTAATAACGTAGCTCATATTTAACTTCTGCATGCAAATAATACACTCAACCATAAAATTACCGAAGAAACGTGGTTTCTACAGTACACCAACGGCAAACAGAAAAGGCGGAAATGTTACAGACTATTAAATATCAAATAAAGTTGCAACAGATGCATTGAAGGTCGGCAAGTGTCTATTTTTCAAGCGATAGATCTGCAGCTTATCGCTACAAAAAGTTATATTCATAAAGAATAGCTCTAGATACTAAGGCAGGCCCCATGGGTATTTGCCGACAAAAACCTTACCAACAACTACATTCTGTACTTACGAAGCTTACCCCGGGTAAAGTTTTCTTCTCGTGTAAGTCCTTTTGAGCGCTCAAAGCAGCTTCGCGGGAGCAAAATGTTAGAAATGCACAACCTACAACACAAAAGATATGAGAAATTGCTCAAAATTTTTCAAGAGGAATATACAAAATCCAGATTACCTTTATGACTTTTAGTTATTCGGTCTCGTAACACCGTGAGCTCGTGTATTTGTCCATAGCTTTCGAAATAGGGCCTGAGATCTTTGGCATCCCACGTTCTCGGGACCTGCCCTATGAACAGTTTGATCGCATCTGCGTCTCGCATAGGAACTGTTCCACCGTTGGCTATCTGTGTCACGTCCATGGTAACGGTAGTTGTAGAAGAAATAAAGAAATCAAAAGTATACAAGAGAAAATACGGAACTGAAGAAAAATATGATGACAGACACTACATGTGGGTATCCCAGTGTTCTTTGGGGAGTGAGGCTAGTACCCAAGTTCCCCACAGGAGCGTAGCCTTTCACCTATGGTTAATACTCAGTAGAAATTTAGTAGCAGCACTTGCTGTACGCTTAAGTACATCTAATCAACTAGTAAACGACAAGGAGCAATTGTACCATAATTGATGGCCCTGTCTTTACGGTACTGTTCGACTGGTTCTTCACCCGCAGCTGGACAATTTGTCGGCTCAAACTGAAAGGGCTGCATGCCATTAATACTTGCAAAATGAAGACCAATAAATGTGAGGTTTGCACTTAATAAGCGTTGATATGTGGCCTTTTCAAGTGAGAAGTATGTCATTTCTCCACTATGGACGTCACATTCTACTGCTATTGTTCATTTTGAGCCCAAGGTTGAACAACAAGAAGTGAATGGAAATAACTGCAAAACTATTTTATGTATCTGAAGTTAAGCAGAAGTAAATTTTTGGCTTCAGTTTCCCTTAAACGTTTTTTACTTCTTCATACTTTCAGCTCAAGCACATTTTTGGCCAGTCCGTTCCCAAAGGGTTTCGTCCGCTAATAATACTAGGTTTTAGAGCCATGATAGAAAAGAAATGGAAGATCAAATCTCCTTTTGATTTGTTACTTTCGCGGTAGCCAAAGCTGCGTAATGCAACTAATAGAGTGACATGAACTGGCCATTATCTATCGCCAGGGGGAAAGAGGGGAGGGGGGAGTCGGGTTGTTTTGGCTGTGGCACAAAAACGTTTTCCTGTTACTCATATAAGGCTCTGTAGTATTTTCATGATCTCCCCTTTACTGGAAGTAAACTGGCCGTATATACTCAATGGTCCTCTTTTTCTCTTTTTATACTATGTTAGCGACAACTAATCCCTCCCTCCTCTCGCTGGAAAACCGAATGATTTCTGAGCCGCCCGCCCTCACCCTCCCTTCCTTCCCCCCCCCCCCTCCCTCACTCGCCGCATAAGAACGAGAAAAAAATACGAAGTCCTTCTCACAGCTAAATCAGTCAATATAATTTCCCCTCCTCCCGAGCTCCTCTCCGCTCTTATTTTTCTTGACTTGCTCAAGACTATAGTACTCGAAGTCTAGAATCGAGATATCTTGTTCGATTTTGAGAATTTAGACTGAGGGCTATTTATTCGTCTCATATCGCCCCGTGGCCATTTAATATATATGTTAATTCTCGTCAAAGTCTTGCCTATTCTTGCATTAATTGGGATGCAGTTAAACGTATGTTCACGATTCGCCGTCTTTCTAATGTTTGCCGCAATTTTAAACACCCTCTGAACTAACACCTTTGACAGCTTAATTACCAGCTGTATACGTGACCAAAGCGTTTGGGCTTTAAGTTATAAAAAGATAGCATCATGTTTGCATTTCTCCTTTTTCGTTATGTGATATGAAAGGTTAAGAAAAAAAGAAAGCAAAAAAGTACCAAAGTAACTTAACCCTAAGACTCATAGCTCATATACGTCTAAATTTTATTTGCATGCCTGGTGATATCATAGTCTGGTTTTTTTTCAGTTGAAACAGCATTAAAATTGAGTATTCTAATTCTCAAACACTTGCTAATGAACCAAAGGGATCAGTAATTTTCAAGACCATAAAGTTGCCTAGTTACAATGGATTGTATTGACTTAACTTCGTTTCCCCATTCTTACGGATAATTTAAACTCTTATTGTAAAAGTCACTTTTCTCTGAAGAATAGATTCCAAAGATCTTTATTGCGACGAATTGCCACATTAGATATAAATTTGTCACATAAAAAAAATTCAGTTTAAAGTTTCAAATTTCCGATAATATTACATTTAACACCTGTCAGTAATTGAAATGAATCATTTTAAGAAACAAAAGCGTGCGTGCATGAAGTAAGCGAAGATGTGCTGAGTTGAAGTTACAACATTTAACCAAAATTTCACGCACTTAAGACAACTTTTTTTGGGTATGACTTGCTGAAATCCATAACTCCAATTTTATCCTCGTAAACCAGGCGATTGAAAACTTGTTTAGTTTTCTGTGGCTTGGGTTTTCTCCGCTTGTAAGGAGGTATTATATTGAAGTACGAGAAACTGTACGAGCGTGATATCATGTGTTCGTGAATCGTATTTCTCAGTTCACGAGTCATGTCATACTTATGAGCGAGCTTATTCGCTACGATTTCCTTCTCCCTGGAGCTTAGTTGAAGTGCAGATTCGCTTAAAACAGAGGTGGGACGGGAATAATCTCTCTCTCCTTCTGTTCCAAAGTCAGACAATGATGCCTCACTTTTCCCCTCTGTTTGCCTCATCCAATCGTCTGAAGTGGCAGATATATGGGGTAGTCGAATTCTTGGCTCTGATGCGGGACGCAAATTTTCTTCATCTTGCTCCACAGCTTCTCGTGCTATTTCAGCGCGGAGTTCATCTTCGCCTAGTTTCATTCTTTCCAGTCGTGTAGTCATTTTAATCAGTCGACTGTGTTGTTTATCCGCTCTAATGGATCTTTTCTTTAGCTTAGTTTGCAATCTTCCCTGGATTTTCGCTTTCTTCTCCTTTTCTTTTGTTGTTATTTGTCCCTCCAATTTTTTCAGCTTGGAAAGAGTGTCGCTCGTTGTACGTGCTAGTCTTTGGCGATTCTCATACGGAGTATAATCCGGGCTTGCTTTTCGTTCGTTGTCTTTCAATATTCCGTGCCTTGTTTCCTTCAGGTCTCTTTGGAGCTTTTTCTTCTCAGCTTTTAGCCCTTGCAGCTTAGTCTTTTTCTTTTTCTTCTTTTTCTTGTTACCATTTGGTGTTTCCAACTTTTGTGTATGTAAAGTTTCGTCTAATGAAGAAAACCTTCCCTCTGCTGCTTCAGTAAAGCGAACTTGTTTTTTTGACGCTGACATTCCTGCTTTAACGGCTCAGTGGTAAACAGTCGCGTCGACACGTTTCCGCACTGTATCTTTACACCGCAAAAGTGATATATGTCCGAGAGTAACTTCTTGTGATAAACCAGTCGTAGCCATGGTGAAAACTTGAAGCTCATAAATTTATGATAACTATCAAAGCCCCAGAATAACAGAACCGAAAACGCACCGCAGGCAATTTTCAGCTCTTTGTTTCGAACCAAAAACCCACGAGTACTTAATGACTGTCTCCGGCATTATTACGCCTTTCATTAAATCGAGAAAAGAAAAACACCCAAGAATTCTTCAAGCTTCAATGCAGTCTTTTCAAAACGAAAATAAAAAAACAAAGGACTTCCTCGGTTGTCGCTCCAAGCCTTGAATGATATTAAACCAATGACATCACAGCATTTAACGAGTTAACAGCAAACATTTGCTAACGGTTTTGACCATTGTGTCATGTTTGACGAGCAGGTGGCGAAAGTTAACAACTGTATTCTAAAATAAATTGTGTCATTTCCAAAACGTCACAATTTAAAATAAATAGTCGCACTTCCCTACATTAAAGGTTAAATACACATCCTCAAAAGTTGAGTGAAATACGAGATAGGAAAGGAAGCACAGTTGCCTCGTTCCTAGAGAAGAGAGAAATATTTTTATTGCCATCTAATCTCATCTTTCAACCAAATTCTAACAAAGAAATAACAAGCTATCATTCAGAGCAAAGCTATGCATAGTCACGTATACAAAATTTTTGACCAACTTCTCATGATATTCCGTGCTTCTCAGCGCTTAGCGAGGTTTTTTTTTTAACAAAATTAAAACAACAGGCACTAAGACTGATCACTTCCCAGGATCTCTAGGAGCTAACCTAAGAGTGGGGGGAGAGGAGGAGTAGGACTTAGTTCCAAACAGATGTTATAGGACTCACTACCCTTCACGGGAAGTGATGACGTTTTTGATGCTGCCAAAAAGGAACGGTAAGCGGGGGGGGGGAAGAGATTTCTCCGAGTTTAGGGAACACGAGAGGCTAATTGGCATACTCTACTCTCAGTTTACGGAAAACGAGAGACCAAGTTTTTCCCAAAGTTACGTTGTAACGCTCAAGGGAGAGAGGCATTCTTATTAGTGAACTAGATTTATTATGGAATTTAATTCCAAACTACTTGCGAGGGACTCACTGCCCTCGGGGAAAAATTTTTGGTACAATAACTGACGAATGGGAAGACAGTTTTTTCCGAAGTTTAGGGAAAAGCAGAGGCCGCCTCACCTTTTTTAATATTTATTATTTTTTTTTTATATAAAAAAAATAACTATGTTAGTGTGTAGAGTGTTATGTTGCTCGCACCGATCAGATCGCCGCATTAGGGTATGTATCTCGTAGATTGATGGTCAATTTTTCCAGCAAGAATGTCACTGATAAAGGATAAAAAAGGTTCAAGAACTGTAATTGCCTTCATTTTGGTTGTAAAGAACAATGAAGCGGAAAGTTACATTTTTCACGTGTTTGTTTGTTTGTTTGTTTTGGTCCTTTTTTGTCTTTGTTCTTGTTTTGCGTTACTTAGATTTTTTTTATAGAAGAGAGCGTCACGGCTACACTCTTGCGTCAACTACCTATATAAGTTTAGATTGAATAATGAAAATGCGAATTGCACGCGAATTTCACACGAAGGTCACTTGTGTCTATTTTCATTACATGGGTGGCCAAAACCGCGCCAATCTCTCTTGTTTGCTCGTCCCGGACAGCGGGATCGTCAACGGGACGTTTGGCAGTTTCCGCTGGCGTACTGTACAGTCAGTTCAAAAGCGTCGAGATTTGGTAGTGTGGGAAAAATGGCTTCAGGTGGAGGAGACTCTGGTGAAAATAATCAGGATATTCCGCCTAACGAGGACGAAAGAACTGTATTCCAAGATACTGAAGGGATTTTCAGACATTTTATGTTCCAACGCTATCAGGATGAGACACAAAGAGGAGAAGAGCATGGTGAAATGGACAGTCCTTCGGCCAGCGCACGTCCAGACGCGCTGGAAGAATTGCGTTCTTGCAATGACATCCATCCATTTTCACAGCATGTACCAGTTATCGGTAGACGCCTCGGAGAGATAGGCGATGAAATAGATGCTAAATACAAAGATCAATTCAAGGATATGATAGACTCATTAAGCCTAACGCCAGCAACGGCCTACGAGACATTTGCCGCAGTCGCTCGGAGGTTGTTTCGTACAGGTATAAACTGGGGAAGAGTGGTTGCTCTTCTTTGCTTTGGCTACGAAATTGCCGTGACTGTCATACGCAGAGGTTTTAGTGGTAGTTTTCTACGTAGAATCATACGATTTGTGGTGGATTTTATCTTCAAAGAGCGGATCGCTCGCTGGATTGCTCAGCATGGAGGATGGGTAAGATTGATTGTTAGATTTACTGTAAAATGTCGGTTACTCGATATTGAGGGATGTATGGAGCTAACTAATGACTTTTGGTAAAAAGTCTAGAATAATCTCACCCTTCTCTCTGCTCGATATCCCCTTCATTGTTTATTTCTCAATGGATTGAGTTCGTTTAGAAATATCCGTAATTCCTTGTTATTTCTTAATCTGCTTGTTTAAATAAGACTCTTGTCGATCGATTGTTGGGGTGTAAATGCACGCTAACATGCGTGTAGTCGTTTGATAATAATTTGTTGTGTACTTCATTGATCAGTGTGTAAACTTGTTTCATTGTGTGTGCAGATGAATCAGATTTTTCGATTATTTTTTTCGATTTTCTTTTTGATGCGTCTTTTAGTGACCGGCATTGACTTTAAGCGAAATTTTGACAGCTCAGAAAGTGCTCATTAATGCGCCGATTTGAAACTTAGTACATCCATTTCAAGGAAATTATATCAGGTATCAGGTTAAAAGAAAGTTACTAATGTTTGTGTAGGGTGACTTTTGATGGAAAGGGGTTAAAATGAAAGCTTCTTGAAAATATTGTTTCTATAGAAATATTGCATCAGCAATATGTGTTGCATCAATGGAATGACTTGGAAATAATAACTAGGGAAAAATGCGAAAAGTTTTTGAGGAAGGTGTTAATTGCTTACTAGAAGTGGGAGACAAAAAAATCTGAGTCCTGTAGAAGTCACCTACTATAAATAATGTTTGCTTACAAACAAGTTTTCTGTAGTGCAGCAACAGAGCATCAGACTGGGAAATAAGAAGGTCTCAGTAGAGAGAGATGTTTTGTCTTGTTGTGAGTGTTGACAAAGAAAAAAATTCTCCGTGAGGAAATTGAACCTCAAATCTTTGGATTCTTTACACCAGTGCTCTATTACTGAGCTGTGGATACATTAAGGTCAGCAAGGCCATTACCATGGTTTCTAATTATGAAGGTTTCAGGATTGGATCCTCCTGGAATTCAAATTGTTCATGGTCCCATGGTCATGACATGGGAATAACATTTTCCTATAACAGCAACCATATGTAAATTGCACCAGATTTTGTTATTGATTGTACAGAGAAAGTGTTTGTTTTAGGTCAGAATGAACTTTGTGTAATCTTGCATTTTCCTTTTTGCAGAGAGCTGTGATGGATTTTCGCCTGTCAGAACCCAGCTGGTACACAGTTGGTATTGTGCTTTTGTTAGGAACCATGGCTGTTTTCTTGGCCACTCGGAAAACATGATGTAATTTCTAAATAATAATGATATTATTTTTATTTCTAAAATTATGCCAAATAATTTGTGTCTCTTAATTTTCACTTTAAACAATGGTTTAACATCTGGAATAGTCTGTTTATAAGGGAGTCAAGATTTTCCAACAGTTTTCTATTTATGTGATTTTCATATAAAGAAAGGTGGACTTAGAAGTTTCACAAACCTTTGTGGATGATTCAGCTGTGAAGATGGAAGCAATAAGAAGCATCCTTCACAGCTGTAGTCCTTAGCCACATTTACTTGTATTTTAGCATCCTTAGGGACATCAAAGTGCAATTTCAAAAGGAGAGGATGAAAATGTAATTGCCTGCTAAACTTCCTGCTACTAAGAATATTGTTTCTTTATTGAATGACTTTTTTTCAGTCAGCCTGAAATCTCAGAAAGTTGTCAACAGAGCAGTGACAAAGCAATCCAATCTTGTCATTGTAGCTGAGACATGTGTTTTAGTTCCTTTTTACTCATTGCTTTACTTGCTCCAGAACCTGGAGATCGATACTGATGACATGGGTGGCGATTGGTTTTGGGGGCTTAATAGACTGTTGAAATGTCATCCGTTAGCTCATAAGATGTGGGATGATGAGAAATCTTTGACTGAAGTTTTTGTAAGTTGGTTCATGAAATACGACTTTTTGGAAAGATGTTCTGTGAAACTGTTATCAATGTTCTTCAATGTCCTTTGTATCAATAATAATACTAACTGTGGAGATAATAATTTTGAGAAAAAACTTTGATCACAGGGATAGAAAATTTTGATATTTGTGGATTCTATTGTATCCCACACCCTCCTCGCGTAATAACAAACAATTTTTTGAGACATGGTTATATTGAAGTGATATCCAAAATTAAAAGGGGGTGTGGGAGGGGGCTGAGACCTTTCTTTTAGCTTTGATTCGATGCATAGTTTGGTAATTACTGGTAATCCAAGGTAGCTTGATTTTTGTCAAGGTAATTGAGTTTAATAGGCCTCTCCACAATAATGACATTGTTGTAAGGAAGCAAGAGGAACAAAAAAAGAAATGATGTATTGAGTTCTATAAAAACAGGATTTTATTTGATAACAGCTTCTTGGGATCATCAGCACAATCTTGAATGGCTGAATTGCAAAGGGATACACTCAGAAAACTCAGATCCTTATAGGAATTAATTCTAACTTACCCTCTCCTTTGCTTTTTACCTCCCATGCATTGTAAATAGGCTAAGCCAAATGACAATCTCTGCTCTTGCTTTTGTGTAAATAGTATTTGTATTCTCAAAGCTGAACCCTTAGAAGCGTTACTTGGTTTCTACAGGCTCTTGTTGTAGAAACCTGGGTTGCTTAGCTCATTTCCATAAAAGAAAAGTTATACATGTTGCTTTAAGACAATAGTTGCCATTGACAGCTGAGTCCTGCTAGACCACAAACTTGTGACTGTTTGCATCGATAATTGAGAGCAGTAAATTAATCTTAGTTGGTTTCCATTTCAAGAGTGGGCTACATGTAGGCTATAATGTTCTTGGTAATGTTCCCAAAATGATCTTGAAAGTTCAAACTAACAGTTGAAATAATCAAAGTGTTTCTTTGATCACTTAAGGCTGAACTGAAGATAAGTGTTTATTTTCTGATTTCTGATTGAATGTCCAAAACAATCTTAACTATGTGCTCACTTAACAAAATTTTCACCAAATTTTAGTACAATAGAGAGCAAGGAAAAAAATTCCTTATTTTGGTAACAACAACATCATTCCAAAATAAAGAACAAAAAGCTTAATAACATAAGAAATTGTTTCTGGCCCAGTTTTTTGGGCTGAAACCACCCAAAATTGTGTGAGTGACCTAGTCCTGTTCAGGCTTTCAGTATTTTCCCTGAGTTTTTACTCTTCACCATTTCTTGAAAGAAACCTGCCGGACAGTGCTAAATTCAAATGATATCAAAGATGTTGATGATTTCTGAAATCACTGCCAGGGCTTTTGTTGAAAGAACAGACTGTTGACAACCTTGGTGCTTTTGCATGATCACATGATTGAATGAAGTATGAATTATTTATTGAAACTCTTGATCAAAATGTAAATGTTACTGTCTTGAGTTAATTATATTTGCACACTAGTGTGAGTATCAGTTGAAAAGAAATTTAAATTTAGGGCCTCATTCATATCTGTTTTGCACTTTTCTGAAATTTCTGAACTCACAAATTGAGCAGATTTTGTGGTAATCTGGTATGGAGACTTCCATTGAAAACAAAGCAAAAATCCAAAGCAAAATCAGCATCAGTTGTAAAGCTTATTATTCTTAAACTATGATTTTCAACCCAAAACGAATTGAAGTTTTAGATTATCAATTTTAAAGCCTTAATTTGCAGTGTGCAATTCAGGGGTGCAATTTGTTCTATGAATTGTTTTGTATCTTGCAACTATGTAAGGTTCAGAATCACATCTTTTTTTCATGCAATTTATTTTTATTTTTTCACTCCTTTCTTGCTTATACTAATAAAAAAAAAAGTAAGATTAGTTTGAGGAGCTCAAAGCTAGAAAAGTTATTGCTGTAATTACTAAATAAAGCCTTGCTTTGTACTTGTCTTCAGTATGATTTCTTTGTATTTGTGTGTTAACTTCTACAGCTGTATTAAGTCGGGTGTTAATATTCACAGTTCATGTACAACTGGGATGGACATTATTGGGAGAAGTGACTTGTTAAACACTTCTGGGAGTTTAAGAGCTAATTGACGATGAATCGAATTAAAAGTGTGAAGCTCCATTTCGATTGTTTGGTTTTCAATTACTCATGCAGCATGCAATGAAAACATTGTTGTCTGCATCAGAAGGGACTTTCTTGGGAGATAAAAGACCTTTAAAACACTCCATTTAAATTATTTTCAATCTTTTACCTCAATGAGTCACAAGAACCTTTGGATTATTTAAAATTTAGTCTATTGTCAATTCCTTAACATTACTGCAAATTTAAAACTTTCCTTAAAATGTTCAAATGTTCACACCAACTGAATTATTCAAAATGTTTTCATTGGGATATTCACTTACAACAATCATAGATGGTTGATCATCTTTAAACTAAGAATACCACAAAATATTAAATAGTGCTAGAGTTACTGTACTTGTTGCTGATATGCAATAAATAAATATGAGTTATCTTGGGTAACTGTCTCTAACCAGAGGATAACTTCATTACTTATAAATTATAAGAAAAAATTAAATCAATAGATACTAGAGAAAGAATGTTTTCAATGTGATGATTATTTAATGTAAAAAAGGTAAGGTTAAGAGCCCAGTGAATGCCACGCCCAATCCTGATTCCTTAGACTTAACACAATTGAGAATATTATCACTTCTTTTGAGTGGATTTACCTTCCTCCTAAACCAGATATTTTGCCTAGTTTCCTTTAAGTTAGTATTTTTCAGATACCCATTATCACTCTGGGATGGGGCGAGGTACTGCAACAGTAAAGCATCTTATCCAAGAACGCAGCCCAACCATTGACTTTACCACCAGATGATAACATCTGTCTTTTAAGTAATCTTCAGTCAAAAACTGCCGATTAATGTCGCTTTCGCCACCATCTTGAAAATAACACTACCATAATGCAATGCAATCGGAGTGCGTACACCTCCTGGCCTTCGCTATAGCTTCACCCGAAGGGATGACAACTAAAAACTGAAGACAATTTCTGATTAGGACACTAGAATGCGTAATGATGGCGGTAATGATCGGAGATTGAATTCCTTGAGGAAAACCTTGAAAATTATTCTTTTGAAAACCAGTACTTCGTGGGTTATTTCGACTGGAAAAGAGACGAGTTCGAGGATATGCTTGAGAGGTTTCTTCTTATTAGTTCCACGTGCTTTGTAAAGAGGGCCTTGCACTCAAAGGGGTTAATCACAAGAGGTTTTCAAAAAATGGTAGTTAGTTTCTTTTATTTTTACCTGATTTGTTTGCCTTTATCAATTCGGTGTGGGCCTTGTAGAGACCTGATCTTTTGCCGCAATTTTGTGAAAACTTACGCAATGCACCGGGCGTAAAAGTGTTCAAATATTTAATAGTATTTCATATATAGGAAAGCCCTTGGAAAACACTTTAAGTGCGTAATCTATTATACGTAAATACTTTTTCAAATTATGCATTTGCAGCGTCTCCCGTCTTTGAACACAATGGTGGTAATGTACCGATCCAATTTTCGGCAAGCCGTTTACCATCGCAAGCAATGAAAGTCGGCATTGCTTCCACGGACCAACAAAGGTGAGAATTCATTTTGAAAACAGAGTTTGAAATATAATGAAACGTACCAGTAGTATTCAATTTTTGCATAGCCCGCGAAACTGTTTTAATTTTTCTAGGTATTTTAGTGGAGGAATCCATCGAGCTTTTCGCATACTGAGGAAACAAAATCGGGAAGGCCATTTACATCCATTTGCTTTAGAATTCCCCATAAACGTAGGGTGTGTACATATTCCTGAAATTCCCGTTCGTTATTTCACGAATTATATGAAGTTTCAGCGTTGACAAGTTTTTCGTATTACGCAAGTAAAAAACATTGAACTTCTCTCAATGGACTCAACGCTGCGAGGAGAATCTCTCTCATTATATATATAACAACTTTATTTAAATAATAACATATAACATATTATTATTAAAAAAGGGTTATAGAAGGGAGGAACTTAATCCTCATTGTAAACTATACCCCAGATATAAAAATTTAATACTATGCAATATACATATACATACTGAAACATTTTACATACAGGCATATATCTATATAAATATAAAATCTAAATAAAGAAGACATATCTAAGATAACTATTTTGTTTAAGATTATAACTAAATAATGTATAATACATAGAATAATTTAATTTTTAGTCATAGGCCTAGTTAAAAAAAATGTTGATTTAAGAGCTTTCTTAAAAGCATTAATTTACTCATTATTTACTTTTTAAGAGACGATTAAAATTCAAACGTTACAGTTAAGCTTATTAGCGCATTGATACTTAGTAAATAGCTCAAACATACTGAAAACATTTTCATTAGTTTTTGTATATCTTCATCTGTGAGCCACGTGTGACTAAACAAAAACAGAGAAGTATAATTTGATGGCTTGTTTTCATGTATCTAGGATTTTGGGAATCGCTTTAAACTAGTAATATTTCTTCTTCTCCTAATGATTGATACTGGAAGAAAATAGTCATGATGTAATGCTATTTTTTTTATGAAATTGTATTCGCATTTAGCTTACAGATAAAAATCCCATGAAAATTGTTCAAAAGAAATATATCTCAGTGGTTATTTTATGACAGCCACAAAATACTCAAACAAAATCAAGAAACTGCCTCAGGACCTCAAAGCCCCTTTGTTCAGAACAATCTTGAACAAAAGTAATTCTTTTTTGAATTTTTTGTGGGGAACAAGTGCTGAAGCTTACATGACATATTTTAAATTTAACCGCTGTGCTATAAACTTGTGTGTTCGACCCTCGACTAATGCCTTCGAAATAGCATCACTCGTTCAGAAGCATCAAGATTTGGTAGTGAGGGAGAAATGGCTTCAGCTGGAGGAGAGTCTAGTGAAAATGATCAGGGTATTCCGCCTAACGAGGACAAAAGAACTGAATACCAAGACACTGAAGCAATTGTCATGCATTTTATGGTCCAACCCCATCAGGGTGAGACACAAAGAGCGGAAGAACACGGTGAAATGGAGAGTCCTTCGGCTAGTGCACGTTCAGACGCACTGGAAGAATTGCGTGCTGGTAATGCTCCAATTTCACGGGATGAACAAGAGGTCGTTGATATCCTCACAAAAATGGCCGATGAATTAAATACTAAATACAGAAAGAAGATCAGGGATATGACAGATGCATTAAGCCTAACGCCAGGAACGGCCTACGAGTCATTTGCTGCAGTCGCTCGGGGGTTGTTTCGTACAGGTATAGACTGGGGAAGAGTGATTGCCCTTCTTTGCTTTGGCCACGAAATTGCCATGAGAGTCATGCAGGGACATTTTGGTGATGGTTTTCTTCTTAGAATCATACGATTTGTGGTGGATTTTATCTTCAGAGAGCAGATTGCTTGCTGGATTGCTGAGAACGGAGGATGGGTAAGATTGATGGCAAAATTTCAGCACACCTCCATACTTCATCATTCTTCCAAATACAGGGCTTTATTGTTCAGTGTATCACCAATAAGTTGTACATGCATAATTAAGTATGGGGCTTTATTGTTCAGTGTGTCACCAATAAGACGTGCATGCATAATTAAGTATGGGGCTTTATTGTTCAATGTATCACCAATAAGACATGCATGCATAATTAAGTATGGGGCTGTCCGGAAATGTTTCCACTTGAGTTATTGTGTGTTCAGATGAATCAGATTTTTTGATTTTTTTTTTCGATGCGTCTTTTAATGACCGGCCGTGACTCTAAGCGAAATTTTGACAGCTCTGAAAGTGCTTATTAGTGCGCTGATTTGAAACTTAGTACATTCATTTCAAGGAAATTATATCAGGTATCAGGTTAAAAGAAAGTTGCTAATGTTTTTGTAGTGTGAGTTTTGATGGAAAGGGGTCAAAATGAAAGCTTCTTGAAAATGATGTTTCTATAGAAATATCATGTTTTCATGTCTGTAGAAAAACTTTCATGTTGCATCAGCAATGTGTGTTGCATCAATGGAATGACTAGGAAATAATAACTAGGGAAATAAGCCAAAAGTGAAAATTTTTTGAGGAAGGTGTTCATTGCTTGCTAGAGAAGGGAGACAAAAAAATCTGAGTCCTGTAGAAGTGTGCCCTTGTCACCTACTATAAAAAGTGTTTGCTTATAAACAAGTTTTCTGTAGTACAGCAACAGAGCATCAGACTGGGAAATAAGAAGGTTTTAGTAGAGAGAGATGTTTTGTCTTGTCATGAGTGTTGACAAAAAAAAATTCTCCATGAGGAAATTGAACCTCAGATCTTTGGATTATTTGCACCAATGCTCTATTACTGAGCTGTGGAGACTTTAAGGTCAGTGAGGCCATTACCAGGTTTCTAGTTATGAAGGTCTCAGGATTGGATCCTCCTGGAATTCAATTACCGTATGGTCATGACATGGGAATAACATTTTCCTTTAACAGCAACCATATATAAATTACAGCAGATTTTGTTATTGATTGTACAGAGAAAATGTTTGTTTTAGGTCAGAATGAACTTTGTATAATCTTGGATTTTCCTTTTTGCAGAGAGCTGTAATGGATTTTCGTCTGTCAGAACCCAGCTGGTACACAGTTGGTATTGTGCTTTTGTTAGGAACCATGGCTGTCTTCTTGGCCTCTCGAAAAAAATGATGTAATTTCTTAACAATAATGGTATTGTTTTTATTTCTAAAATTATGCCAAACCATTTGTGTCCTTTAATTTTCACTTAAAAACCAATGGTTTAACATCTGGGATGTCTGATTATAAGGGGGTTAAGATTTTCAAACATTTTTCTATTTACGTGATTTTCATATAAAGAAAGGTGGACTTAGAAGTCACACAAACCTTTGTGGATGATTCAGCCATGAGGATGGAAGCAATAAGAAGCATCCTTCACAGCTGTACATGTCCTTAGCCACATTTACTTGTATTTTAGCATCCTCAGAGACATCAAAGAGAAATTTCAAAAGGAGAGGATGAAATTCAAGAATACAAATGTAACTGCCTGCCAAACTTCCTGCTACTAAGAATATTGTTTAAGTTTTTGTGAGTTGCTTCAAGTTGTAATGTTATTTGGTTCGTGAAATAGGACATTTTGGAAAGATGTTCTGTGAAACTGTTATCAAAGTTCTTCAATTTCCTTTGTATCAATAATAATGCTAACCTTGGGGATAATAATTATGAGCAACATCTTTGATCACAAGGGTGGAAAATTTTGATATCTGTGGATTCTACTGTATTCCACACCCTCCTTTTGTAATAACAAACAATTTTTTGAGACATGTTTGTAATGAAGAGATATCCAAAATTAAAATGGGGTATGAGGGGGGGGGGGGGGGGACTGAGACCTTTTTTTAGCTTTGAGTCTTTGCATAGTTTTGTAGTTACTGGTAATCCAAGGTAGCTTGATTTTTGTCAAGGTAACTGAGTTCAATAGGCCTCTCCAAAATAATGTCATTCTTGTAAGGAGATGAGAGGGACAAAAAAAGAAAAGATGTATTGAGTTTTATAAAAAGGGGATTTTATTTGATAACAGCTACTTGGGATCATTAGCACAATCTTGAATGGCTGAATTGCAAAGGAATGCACTCAGCAAACTCAGATCCTCATAGGAATTAATTCTAACTTATCTTCTTTACTTTTTACCTCTCATGCGTTGTAAATAGGCTAAGCCAAATGACATTCTCTGCTCTTGCTTTTGTGTAAATAGTTTTTGCATTCTCAATTGGTAGCTCAAAGCTGCACCCTTAGAAGTGTTACGTGGTTTCTGCAGGTTCTTGTTGTAGAAACCTGGGTTGTTTAGCTCATCTCCATAAAAGAAAAGTTATACATGTTGCTTTAAGACAATAGTTAGTTGCCTGTGCCAGCTGAGTCCTGCTAGACCACAAATTTGTGACTGTTTGCATAGTAGTTGGTTTCCATTTCAAAAGTGGGCTACATGTAGGTCATAATGTTCCGGTAATGTTCCTGAAATGATATTAGATTATCAATATTAATTTTCAGTTTGCAATTCAGGGGTGCAATTTGTTCCATGAATTGTTTTGTAACTTGCAACTATATAAGGTTATTCAGAATCACATCTTTTTTTCATGTAATTAATTTTTAATATTTCACTCCTTTCTTGCTTATACTAATGAAAAAAGTAAGATTAGTTTGAAAAGCTTAAAGCTGGCAAAGTTACTGCTGTAATTACAAAATAAAGCCTTGCTTTGTACTTGTCTTCAGCATGATTTCTTTGTATTTGTGTTTACATGAGTTAAACTTCTACAGCTGATCTTCGTTTTCTGCACTGGTTAACTGGACATTCCCAGTGATAACCGTCATCATATTAATCATCTCGTAAAACCATTTGGTTTCCACAAGAACAAATACGCCTAGCAGCCAGCAAGCCATGATTCACAAGGAATGTTAAAATAGCTTGGCTCAGTGGGTCAGGCCTTCCAGAACCAGCAGCAGCCTGTGCCTTCCGTCTTGCAGGCTGTCCTCGGAGCACACTAAGAGACTTCGTGGCGATAGCAGAACTGAAAAAGGTCGACTCGAGAGAACTGGACCTCGTCCTCCGCGACCAAGAAGTTAAATCGGTGCGAGATCTGGAGGTTGTCTGTCGCAAAAGACTTCGGCGCTACATCCCGGTCATGAGCAACATGAGGAGAGAGGGGCAGCTGTTGCCAATGAAGTTCGAGGCATGATTCTACAAGTGAAGTATCTTGTATATTTTACCACTCACAAAACGGCTCCTTTAGGAGCCACCAAATCTATGAAAGGCTATTCTTGTCAATGTATTACATATGTTGGATGTTGTATCAAGTGAAAACCGAGAGAAAACATTAAGGTTTGTGTTAACGTTTTACCGACAAGCTACCGACAGGTTACCGACACATTACCAACAGTCGGCCGACTGTCAGCCGACAGGTAGCCTATATTTCGGGCAAAACCTGTCGGCCAACTGTTGGCTGACAGACGACCAACTGTCAGCTGACAGGTTTTTCGGGGAGCTCTTCTTCACAATTACCCAAAACATTTTCATTGGGATATTCACTTACAACTATCATAGATGGTTGATCATCTTTAAACAAAGAATACCAAAATTATTAAATAGTGCTAGAGTATGTTCTTATTGCTAATAAGCAATAAATAAATATGAGTTATCTTGGGTAACTGTCTCTGACCAGAGGATAATTTTATTACTTATAATAAAAAAAATGAAATCAATGGACACTAGAGAAAGGACATTTTCAATGCGACAATTATTTAATGCAAAAAAAAAAAAACAGTAAGGCTAAGAGCCCAGTGACTGACACCGCCAATCCTGATTCCTTAAACTTAACAAGATTAAGAATATTGTCACTTCTTTTCAGTGGATTTCCCTTTCCTCCTGAACCAGATATTTCCCTAGTTTCCTTTAAGTTAGTATTTTTCAGATACCCATTATCACTCTGGGATGGGAAGAGGTACTGCAAGAGCAAACCATCTTATCCAAGAACACAACCCAACCACTGAGTTTACCACCAGATGATAACATTTGTGGATAAAACAAAATGTCAAAATCTTCAATTTTGACAGTATCATCCCTTCACCATGTCACACCGTAATCACTGTGTGTTCTGATTGGAATTACTCCTCTAAGATATAAGTATAAAGTACAGGTCCACATAAGGGCCTTTGTTTTGCAAACTTCCTATGAAAGGAAAAAGTATTCAACACCTTATGGTGTCCTTCCCATCTCTAAAAACAGGACCTGAATGAGATCTAATACTAGCTAAGCTGAAAGGGATGCTATATAGATAAGCACCTATGTCATCTGTGCTTATTTCAAATTTCAACTAAAAGGAGGTGTATATATTGGAAGGGTGCTTGATTAAGGGGGGAAGGCTGATAAAGAAACTATTACCCTGTATTGATTCTGCTGTAGTTGAAGCTTACAAAGTTATTAGTAAGGTGGCAATAGAAACAGGTTTTCCTTGTATCTCTACTATCTAAGGTAGTGAGGGTGGAGGGGTGGTTATCTGAAGGGCAATTGTTTCATATTATGGCCTAAGGGGAGGGCAGTTATGTGAAGAGGGCACTTATTAGAGCGAGGGCACTTATTTGAGGCAATATAGTATTTGAAATTGCCATTTGGACAGTTGTTCAAATGCTGTTCCCAAAAAGTCTCCTAAACAACCAATCAAAATAATTAGCCATTGAGGCAGAACAGCTATAATTCTACAGATAGTCAATAACATCAGTAAAGTTATATAGTAGGCAATTGCAATCACTGTGCCTCCAAGAATACTTCCTACAGTTCCTGTTATTGTGACACCTCCATTTCCTCCACGTTTTTTTGATGCTGCCAATGAGGAAAGGTAAGGGAGGGGGGGGGGGGATTTCTCTGAGTTTAGGGAACACGAGTTGGCATTCTCTATTCTCAGTTTACAGAAAGCGAGAGACCAAGTTTTTCCCAAATTTACGCTGTAGCAGTCAAGGGAGAGAGGCACTCTTACTAGTGAACTAGTGGACTTTTATTCCAAACTACTTGCGAGGGACTCACTTCCCTCGGGAAAAAAATTTTGGTACAACAACTAACGAATGGGAAGACAGTTTTTTCCAAAGTTTAAGGAAAAACCTTTTTGAATTGTTATTGTTATTATTTTTTTAATGTAAAAAAAAAACTATGTTAATGTGTAGAGTGTTATGTTGCTTGCACCGATCAAATCGCCGCATTAGGGTATGTATCTTAGAGATTGATGGTCAATTTTTCCAGCTAGAATGTCACTGATAAAAGAGATAAAAAAGGTTCAAGGACTGTAATTGTCTTCATTTTGGATTTAATAAACAATGAAGCGGAAAGTTACAGTTTTCATGTCTTTGTTTATTTGTCTGTTTGTTTTGGTCCTTTTTTTGTCTTCAATTGTGTTTGTGTTACAAAAGAGAGCGTCATGGCTACACTCTTGCGTCAACTACCTTTATAACATAGCTTGTAAATTTGTCTAATCAAATTCAATTGTGCATGCTCGTGAGGTCAGCAAACAAATCCCTTGAGAAAAAAAATTTTCCATTCGGTTGAAAATGTTATAAAACACGAAATTAAGAGATCCTCGCAGCTAAGAACACTACTGAACTTGTAGTTGAAAATAGGACCTGAAAAAAATTCATTCTCTCTTGTTTACTTGTCCTGGACAGGGAGATCGTCAACGGGATCGTTTTGACAGTTTCTACTGGTGTACTGTACAGTCAGTTCAGAAGCGTCAGGATTTGATATTATGGGAAAAATGGCTTCAGGTGGAGGAGAGTCTAGTGAAAATAATCAGTATATTCCACCTAACGAGGACGAAACAACTGTATACCAAAATACTGAAGGAATTGTCATGCTTTTTATAGTCCGACGCCATCAGTGTGAGACACAAAGAACAAAAGAACATCGATTTTTTTTTATGCGTCTTTTAATGACCGGCAATGACTCTAACGAAATTTTGACAGCTCTGAAAGTGCTTTAATTAATGTGCTGATTTGAAACTTAGTATATTCATTTCAAGTATATCAGGTATCAGGTTAAAAGAAAGTTGCTAATGTTTGTGTAGTGTGAGTTTTGATGGAAAGGGGTCAAAATGAAAGCTTCTTGAAAATGATGTTTCTATAGAAATATCATGTTTATATGTTTGTAAAATGGAATGACTTGGAAATACCCTTGCGAAATGGCTTTTGGAATTCCTAGGATTTTCCTAGGAATAAAGGTGTGAATTTTCACGGTAAATTCGGACAGGGAATTCCTAGGAATTCCCAACCATAACAACTCTGGTTCTAAAAACCTAGAAATTCCCAGAAATTCCAAGTTTGCAGCCAACAGGACTTGGAATTCCTAGGAAAAAATCTGTAAATCTAAAAAATTCCAAGGAATTTCTGGGAATTTTCAGGAATTTTTAGGAATGTTTAAGAATTACTGGGAATTTTTAAGCAAAAATTTGAGGCAAATGATATAAAATAAATACTCTTAATTGAAAAAAAACCCAGCTAAAATTCAAGTATTCAATGAAATTTATTTAGAAGCTTAATTAAGGCTTACATGTAAAATATTTTTGATTAATTATTAACATCAACTTGTGGTAATATTAAGATGGAATTTGATTTATTTTTCTTTTCTTGAAAACTTCATATGGATTAATCCTCAATTACAGCTATTCATATACAATAGCCCTACTCAATCATTAAATTTGGTTTGACAAATATGTTGATTCTTTTCCATAAAATACAATATCTTAAATTATATTTGAAAACCAAGCACTCTTGGGAGTGAAGGGGTTAATTACAGATGAATAAAATTGATTTTTTGATTAAAGTCTTGTTGTAAATGTAACAATAAATTAGAGTGAAGTTATCCTAAACTGCAAACTTAGCTGCTGTTTGTATTTTTTCCCTGGGCTCACAATGAGTTGGCCTTGAATGAGGTTGTCTACAAGAAGCTTGACCATTTTGTATCTGGATTCCAAGACATCTGAATTTGAAAAAAAATATTATATTTAAATATATATATATTAATGGCTCAGACCAGGCCTTTAAGATGGCTATAAGGAAAAGGGCATTCATTGGATTCTCAAATTGAGAAATCTCTGTTATATTGAGTGACTTTTATATTGGAGTTAGTACATCTCTCTCATAGATTTTACTAAAAAGGGGCTGAATACATTATTTTGTTTTTATCAAGGAGGGCTTCTTTATGTACTAAGGTTTGTTTAATAACAGTTCCTATTATGAATCTTGAATGTTCCCAAACGTGACTAAAGGAATCTTGAAACCTTACTGATAGGTTTATTTAATTAAAAAGCATAAGCTTAAGAAACTGCGGCATGCAAGTGACCGATTCGATTCTCAGAATTATTCTAGTTTCAGTTGCGCCGAGCGTTATGTAAGCTTAATTCAACCCGCTACATCTATTCTTTTCTAAGATTTTGATCACGTAACGAATATCGCAATTTTTACTCACCACAAACTTTCAAAATCGTAGCTTTACAGATGGCCACTCGACCCTTGTTTTTACCGGTCAATATGTCAACTGTTGTCCCTTCTTTTAACTCCACGGCGCCAACGACTTTCTTTTCTTTTACAACACTCACGCTGTTCTCGTTTTCCCATTAAACCACAATAAAAGCTATCTTTATAGATGTTATATTAAGCAAAACAGTTGAGAAAAGCGATCAACCGATGAAAAGTACATTCAAAGATGAGCGCCAAATGGAGTCTTCTTTGTTTCCGATCACGGGCATGATCACGTGGATCATTTAGGACTTGTCATTGGTTAGCAAAGTGAATCCGCTGGCTTGCCGATTGCATTGTTGAGAGAAGCGCGCAACTTTTAATCTGACTTCTCTGACCGGTTCTCTGCTTCTAGATGATGGATACCTTGGTGATATAAATAATGATTTGAGCTCACTCTATGTAGAAATAATCGACAAGAATCGATCGTATTACAAATGCACGACTTGTGGCCGAAAGTTGTCGAGGAAACAAAGACTCGAAACTCACTTGAGTTGTGTTCATGGCAAATGTGAGAAATAACACAAGCCAATCACAGTTTTGAATGCGACTACAAATCGTCTTTTAACCTCATATTTATAAAAGAAGGATACCACATTAGGAAGTATAAGAGATACATAGATGATCCCATTGTAACGGTACCTAAATCTACAAAGCTTGACCGTAGCAAGCGTTCAGCAACACGTTCCAACACCGCCATCTCGATTCCTCAGTCAGTCGTTTCCACTGAGCTTAAAGCAGTGGTGACAACAGAGTAGAGTGCATCTTACAAAGGAGAAAAATTTGTACAAGAGACAGAAGTAACTATATATGATTACAGAGGTGCGTTGGAACTCTGATCCACAAATAGTTATAGGTAGTTTGTATAGCTGAGAATTCCTAGGAATTCCAAGTCCTTACAAAACTGGAGTCTTCCTTTCCCAGAAATTCCCAGTAATTCCATGCTTTTTAAATCAGAGTTAATTTGCATAGTTGAGAATTTTTGAGAATTCCTAGGAATTCCCAGAAGACTGGGGAATTCAGTTTCCAAGGGTCATTTGCATAATTGGGAATTTTTGAGAATTCCAAGGAATTCCTAGGAATTCTTAGGAATTCCCAGAAAACTGGGAATTCAGTTCGCAAGGGTAATAACTAGGGAAAAAAGCTAAAAGTGAAAAGTTTTTGAGGAAGGTGTTAATTGCTTATATGTAAATTACACCAGATTTTGTTATTGATTGTACAGAGAAAGTGTTTGTTTTAGGTCAGAATGAACTTTGTATAATCTTGGATTTTCCTTTTTGCAGAGAGCTGTGATGGATTTTCGTCTGTCAGAACCCAGCTGGTACACTGATGGTATTGTGCTTTTGTTAGGAACCGTGGCTGTTTTCTTGGCCACTTGGAAAACATGATGTAATTTCTAAATAATAATGATATTATTTTTATTTCTAAAATTATGCCAAACAATTTGTGTCTCTTAATTTTCACTTAAAAACCAGTGGTTTAACATCTGGAATAGTCTGATTATAAGGGAGTCAAGATTTTCAAACAGTTTTCTATTTATGTGATTTTCATATAAAGAAAGGTGGACTTAGAAGTCACACGAACCTTTGTGGATGATTCAGCTTTAAGAGTGGAAGCAATGAGAAGCTTCCTTCACAGCTGTAAATGTCCTTAGCCACATTTACTTGTATTTTAGGATCAAAGTGCAATTTCAAAAGGAGAGGATGAAATTCAGGGATGCAAATGTAATTGCCTGCTAAAGCTACTGAGAATATTGTTTCTTTATTGAATGACTTTTTTTCAGTCAGTCTGAAATCTCAAAAAAGTTGTTAACAGAGTAGTGACAAAGCAATCCAATCTTGTCAGAGTAGCTGAGACATGTGTTTCAATTCCTTTTACTCATTGCTTTACTTGCTCCAGAACCTGGAGATTGATACTGATGACATGGGTGGTGATTGGTTTTGGGGGCTTAATAGACTGTTGAAATGTCATCCATTAGCTCATAAGATGTGGGATAATGAGAAATCTTTGACTGAAGTTTTTGTGAGTCGCTTCAAGTTGTAATGTTATTTGGCTCATGAAATAGGACATTTTGGAAAGATGTTCTGTGAAACTGTTATCAATGTTCTTCAATGTCCTTTGTATCGATAATAATACTAACCTTGGAGATAATAATTGTGAGCAACATCTTTGATCACAGGGGTAGAAAATTTTGATATTTGTGGATTCTACTGTATCCCACACCCTCCTCGCGTAATAACAAACAATTTTTTGAGACATGTTTATATTGAAGTGATATCCAAAATTAAAAGGGGGTGTGGGAGGGGGCTGAGACCTTTCTTTTAGCTTTGATTCTATGCATAGTTTGGTAATTACTGGTAATCCAAGGTAGCTTGATTTTTGTCAAGGTAACAGAGTTCAATAGACCTCTCCACAATAACCCTTTCACTCCCAAGATCTAATTAGTAATTCCCCTTACTATTTGCCATACAATTCTTTGCCATACAATTCTTTGATGCTAGTTCAGAGAATTTGGTATTGGATCAACTAATAATCCCGTGGTTGATATTCTTCTCTATTCTCATCACCTGCCTGCTTGATATTAAATTGATATTGTAAGGAGAAATTCTGTCTTGGTCACTTGTAGGAGTGAAAGGGATAATGTCATTGTTCTAAGGAAGCAAGAGGAAAAAAAAAAGAAATAATATATTGAGTTCTATAAAAATGGGATTTTATTTGATAACAGCTTCTTGGGATCATCAGCACAATCTTGAATGGCTAAATTGCAAAGGAATACACTCAGAAAACTCAGATCCTTATAGGAATTAATTCTAACTTACCTTCTCCTTTGCTTTTTACCTCCTGTGCATTGTAAATAGGCCAAGTCAAATGACAATCTCTGCCCTTGCTTTTGTGTAAATAGTATTTGCATTCTCAATCAGTAGCTCAAAGCTGAACCCTTAGAAGCATTACTTGGTTTCTACAGGCTCTTGTTGTAGAAACCCAGGTTGCTTAGTTCATCTCCATGAAAGAAAAGTTATTCATGTTGCTTTAAGACAATAGTTGCCTTTGACAGCTGAGTCCTGCTAGACCACAAACTTGTGGCTGTTTTGATAATTGAGAGCAGTAAATTAATCTTAGTTGGTTTCCATTTCAAAAGTGGGCCACATGTAGGCTATAATGTTCTCAGTAATGTTCCCGAAATGATCTTAAAAGTTCAAACTAACAGTTGAAATAATCAAAGTGTTTCTTTAATCACTTAAGGCTGAACTGAAAATAAGTGTTTATTGTCTGATTTCTGATTGAATGTCAAAAAAAATCTTAACCATGTGCTCACTTGACAAAATTTTCACCAAATTTTAGTACAATAGAAAGCAAGGGAAAAAAATCCTGGTTTTGGTACCAACAACATCATTCCAAAATAAAGAACAAAAAGCTTAATAACATAAGAAATTGTTTCTGGCCCAGTTTTTTGGGCTGAAACTACCCAAAATTGTGTAAGTGACCTAGTCCTGTTCAGGCTTTCAGTATTTTCCCTGAGTTTTTACTCTTCACCATTTCTTGAAAGAAACCTGCTGGACAGTGCTAAATTCAAATGATATCAAAGATGTTGATGATTTCTAAAATCACTGCCAGGGCTTTTGTTGAAAGAACAGACTGTTGATAACCTTGGTGCTTTTGCATGATCACATGATTGAATGAAATATGAATTATTTATTGAAACTCTTGATCAAAATGTAAATGTTACTGTCTTGAGTTAATTATATTTTCACACTAGTGTGAGTATCAGTTGAAAAGAAATTTAAATTTAGGGCCTCATTCATATCTGTTTTGCACTTTTCTGAAATTTCTGAACTCACAAATTGAGCAGATTTTGTGGTTATCTGGTGTGGAGACTTCCATTGAAAACAAAGCAAAAATCCAAAGCAAAATCAGCATCAGTTGTAAAGCTTGTTATTCTTAAATTGTGATTTTTCAACCCAAAACAAATTGAAGTTTTAGATTATCAATTTTAATTTTCAGTGTGCAATTCAGGGGTACAATTTTTTCTATGAATTGTTTTGTAACTTGCAACTATGTAAGGTTCAGAATCAAGTCTTTTTTTCATGCAATTAGTTTTATTTTTTCACTCCTTTCTTGCTTCAAACTCTCAAAGCTGGAAAAGTCATTGCTGTAATTACTAAATAAAGCCTTGCTTTGTACTTGTCTTCAGTATGATTTCTTTGTATTTGTGTGTTAACTTCTACAGCTGTGTTAAGTCGGGTGTTAATATTCACAGCTCATGCACATCTGAGATGGATATTATTGGGAGAAGTGACATGTTAAACACTTCTGGGAGTTTAAGAGCTAATTGACGATGAATCTAATTAAAAGTGTGAAGCTCCATTTCAATTGTTTGGTTTTCAACAACTCATGCAGCATGCGGCAATGAAAACATTGTTGTCTGCATCAGAAGGGACTTTCTTGGGAGATAAAAGACCTTTTAAACACTCCATTTAAATTATTTTCAATCTTTTACCTCAATGAGTTGCAAGAACCTTTGGATTATTTAAAATTTAGTCTATTGTCAATTCCTTGTTACATTACCACAAATTTAAAACTTTCCTTAAAATGTTCAATCTCACACCAACTGAATCATTCAAAATGTTTTCATTGGGATATTCACCTACAACAATCATGGATGGTTGATCATCTTTAAACTAAGAATACCACAAAATATTAAATAGTGCTAGAGTTACTGTTCTTGTTGCTGATATGCAATAAATAAATATGAGTTATCTTGGGTAACTGTCCCTAACCAGAGGATAATTTCATTACTTATAATAAAAAAAATTAAATCAATAGACACTAGAGGAAGAATGCTTTTAAAGTGATGATTATTTAATGTAAAAAACCAGTAAGGATAAGAGCCCAATGACTGCCACAGCCAATCCTGGTTCCTTAAACTTAACACAACTGAGAATATTGTCAATTTTTTTGGTGGATTTCCCTTTCCTCCTAAACCAGATATTTTGCCTATTTTCCTTTAAGTTAGTATTTTTCAGATACCCATTATCACTCTGGGATGGGGAGAGGTACTGCAAGAGTAAACCATCTTATCCAAGAACACATTAGAAAATATTTAACAAAGGAATGCACGGAGACACTTATTCATGCCTTTATATCTAGCCGCTTGGACTATTGTAAGAGCCTCCTATTTGGAGTTCCTGAGTGCCATCTTCACAAATTACAGAGTCCAGAATGCAGCTGCACACCTTATATTCCAGGAGAGCAGATTTTGTCATATCACACCTCTGCTCAGATCATTACACTGGCTGCCTGTAAAATATCACATAGTTTTTAAAATTATCTTAATTAATCTTAAAGCAATGCATGGTCTTGCCCCGGCCTACATAAGTGAGCTGATTTCTGTTATAGACACCAGAAGATATGATTTCCATTCCAATGACAGCTTACTCCTTGCTCCTTGCAGGGGTAAAACACTCACCACACTCAGCGATTGATCTTTCCATGCCGCTGCCCCTAAATTGTGGAACGATCCTCTGGGCTCTATTAGAAACACCCAATCCTCAAACAAGTTTAAGGAGCCATTAAGACTTTTTTATTTGCCAAAGCTTTTTAACTCTTTGTATCTAATTTCATATTTTTACATTTTCTTAGTGATCATTTTTATTTATTTATTTAATTTTTTTACAATCTTTTTTATTTTTATTTATTTATTTATTAATTTTTAGTTTTTAGTATCTATGTAGGGGTTGAGTTTTTAACATTTAATTGTAATGTGCAATTGAAAATTCTTATATTGATAATTGCACAATACAAGTCTATAAATTATTATTATTATTACAACCCAACCACAGAGTTTACCACCAGATGATAATGTCTATGGATGAAATAAGATGTCAAAGTCTTCAATTTTGACAGTATCATCCCTTCACCATGTCACACCATAATCACTGTGTGTTCTTATTGGAATTACTCCTCTAAGATATGAGTATAAAGCACAGGTCCACACAGGGGCCTTTCTTTTGCAAATTTCATATGAAAGGAAAAAGTATTCAACACCTAGCTCTTATGGAGTCCTTCACATCTCTAAAAATGGGACCTGAATGAGATATAACACTAGCTAAGCTGAAAGGGATGCTTTATAGATAAGCACCTATGTCATCTGTGCTTATTTCAAATTTCAGCTAAAAGGAGGTGTACATATTGGAAGGAGGGTGCTTATTTAAGGGCGGAAGGCTCATGAAACTATTACCTTGTATTGATGCTGCTTTAGTTGAAGCTTACAAAGTTATTTGTAAGGTGGCAATAGAAACAGGTTTTCCTTGTATCCCTACTATCTAAGATAGTGAGGGTGGAGGGGTGGCTATCTGAGGGGCAGTTGTTTCATATTATGGCCTAAGGGGTGGGCAGTTTTGTGGAGGGGGCACTTATTAGAGCGAGGGCACTTATTTGAGGCAATATGCTATTTGAAATTGCCATTTGGATAATTGTTGAAGTCTTACACTCCATGGCTTAGAGGAAAATGAGCACGTTCCTGTATCTTCATGTATGACTTTCTGCATAACGATTTTGTACTTTCACCTTTTGATCCCCAAGACTAAGTGACTAACATCTAATTTCTCCCCACTCTGTCACCCCTGAATCACACTTTAAGGTCAGCAGAATTAGGGAAATGATCACCAAATAATAAAGTTCTTGATTGTTTAAAAAATTCTCCTTATCAGCACCTTAGGAAATGTACAGTGAACAGTTGTGGAGAATATGCATATTGATGTACGGGTGTAGAGGGTTAATTAATGACCCAAACTTTAAATAAGAATAGTGATGATAATATCTCACTAGATTAGGACCCTGTATGCCACTCAGCACTGATTTGATTCTGTTATCTACATCAACCCTCTCCATAGAAAGTATCCTATTACAGGCATTACAACACTTATCAGAAGACTAGATACAAAGTTAACAGCATGATTGTCCAGGATGGCTCGTCCAGATATGTGTTTAACTGTTGGGGATGGCTTGTGAACCACACATTTCTTCACTGAACAATACCCTGAGTACTGGAGAGTGGCTCCTAGTATAGAGTCAAATGCTGATCCCAAAAAGCCTCCTAAACAACCAATCAAAATAATTGGCCATTGAGGCGGAACAGCTATAATTCTACGGATAGTCAATAACGTCAGTAAAGTTATATAGTAGGCAATCCCAATCACTGTGCCTCCAAGGATGCTTGCTATGGTTCCTGTTATTGTGACTCCTCCATTTGTACCAACAGGGACCTTTGAAAATGTTGTTATGAGCAAAGGAACGTGTGAACTCATCACTGTTCCTATTTCAGAGGCCCACGTGTCACCACAGCTACAAGCGAATGATCCAAGCACAGAAACCGAAAGCACTGACGCAGTAAAATCCTTTGCATAATCAATCGCATGTTCGCCAATACCAACATCGATCATGTAAAATAGAGCCAGTAATGTTGGGATGCCACCATTACAAAAGACTTGAATCCAATTTCTTTGGCCTCCTATAAAACAAAATGGATAAAACTGAATTAAATTGACAGAGTAGAAAACAATCTAGTAAGTTACCTCAATCGTAAGAAACATGCTTCCGAAGAAATTTTGACAACAATCACACTGAAGATTTGCTTCTCTCTCGATTGGGTCATAGCGTTCAACCATTTTAAAAGATCAATTAATACTCAGGATTATTCATATCAACAGATAACATCACAATGGCGGGAACTGCACGCAAAACATGCATTGTAGTTTTTTTAATGGTTTAATTAGCCACTTCCTCCTTACATGATGCCATGTGGAACAGGTACCAATTTTAAAGTTCTGTGGCATTTTGCTACAAATAACTTCTATCTCTAGTTCTACCTCTTAAAGATGAAGTAGATCATGCAGCACTGTGTTTTTCCAGAATGGCAAAACTTAAATGGGCATTGCATGGATATCTAGATCAATGATTCGCTTACTTGTGCTTTATCGTCT
Source organism: Pocillopora damicornis (assembly GCF_964200805.1). NCBI lineage: Eukaryota > Metazoa > Cnidaria > Anthozoa > Scleractinia > Pocilloporidae > Pocillopora > Pocillopora damicornis. The sequence goes on from NC_142671.1 coordinate 5,018,893, forward strand.
TTGTTTACATACATTAAGGTCGGATCGAATTGATCACAATACAGGTCAATCCTGATCTAGCTTTTTAAAACAAAATTAGCATTATGAAGACAAACCTTTTTTGAAATCGTCTTCGATTTTTTCCTTTACGTCCGATTTAAACTTCGTTAATTTAGAGCTCGTTAGGAAAAAGGTTATGCAAGAGGCGAAGAAACACAAGTTGCTCAGAGTCAATATAAACCCAACTATAACAGCAGCGAAGGCACCCGAGAAATCGAGCGATTGTTTCTTCAGACCGTTTCTTACAATAACCAGACACGAAAAAACAGCGAAGGAAGCTCTTGCTAGAAAGTAATGAATAACCATCTTGACCAGCAGGTTCCTCTCAATCAGCTCCAAAGTTGTCCAAAGTACATTTCATCACCTTCTCTTTCACCATTTGAACTCTTTCGAATCACTCGTCTTAGTCTCCCCGCGACTTTTTTCAAAATGGCGGCTTAATGGCCGTTGTTGTTAGGGCGTACAAAACCTACACAGAAAGATTACAGTGATAACCAAGAAAAATGCATAAAGGACTAGAGGGAGATACATTCTCAGATGATTCCCTTGGTGAGTCGACTCGGTCTTTGCTAACTCCAGTGTATGGCAATTCAGGTCGATTTGAAGAACCGGAGCTATCCGGGGGTTCCTTGAGCGATGACGACGAAACAGACCACGAAAAGGACTACAGCTTTGAATTTGGAGGAACAACCAGCACTCCTAAGAGCAAGACCAAAGTATCAAGAAGATACACTCCCCCGACTAGTTCATCATTTTCAGGATTGAAAAAATCCGCTAGTAAATGCACAAACTCAGCTCCGAGATCAAATGCCAAAGACAGCAAAACAACTATCTCAAAGACAGTTGAGAACCAAGGAAACTGTCTTTCTCCGTGGGAAACCTGGCTAATCAAAAAGGCTGCAGAAGATCGTGAAAAAATGAAGACGAGAAGACTTGAAAAGAAGAAGGCGCGAGAGGAAAAAGAGAAAAAGGAGAGAGAAAGGGAAGAACTTTTGAGAGTTGCAAGTGAGAAATATGTCGAATGGCTGGAAATCAAAAATAAGTCTTTTACAGAGGAGAGGAGAATAAAACATAGAGAAGAACGCCTTGAAGAGAAGAAAAAAGTAAACATGAACCGTATTACTCAAGAGAAAGCAGAAATCAAATTCAACAATTGGCTCCAGGAGAAGAAGACAAAAGAATATGAGAGAAAAATAAAGGAGGAAGAACATGCAAGAATAAAAAAGGATCAAGAAGTTACCAGGAAAATGAACAATGAAGAAGCTTACAGCAAATGGATTGCAGCAGTTAAAGAAAAACCTAAACCTGTGAACAACAGTTTTGGTTACACAGGAGGAATGTTAACAGGGTATTATGAATGGGGTTCATATCCAGCACCTAGTTACTGCAATCCTATTCCATGGGTGCCTCCTAAAATTAAAAGAGATTGTAACAGAAGGAAGGGCAAAGTAGAAATGCAACCTGCATCCCCACCTCTTCTCTTTAGAGACATTGAAAACAGACAAGCAAGACAGAAGAAAAAATAATCGGTGCAATTTTTAGTTTGTATTTTATTATTGAACCCTGCACACATAGTTTCACATTTAGCTATTTTCTAAACACTGTCAATTTTTTTCTGATGAATCAATTTAATATTAAAATAAACACTTTATTTAAATGGGCACACAAACAATACATTCATAAAATAAATGTATGGTCTGAACGTTACATTATGTAAGGCTGTTGTACATTTTTCAAGTTGCGTAGTATTTTACTGAGCTCCATAGGGGTAAGGAAGAGTACAAGCATTGACTAAAATGTCTGTGTGTTTATCATATGTGAAACCATTTGTGTCCATTGTGGTTTCCAGCGTTCTCTGCCATTTTAAGCTTGCTTTGCCATCACTGGTATTTCTGCAGTGATAGCAAAGCAAGCTTAATACAGCAGAGAACGCCAGAAACCAAAACTGACACTCAAGGTGAGGGTAAATTCTATCGATTTTATGTGTAAAATGTTTATATTCTGAAATATTTATTGTTGTAAATTGACCATATTTTGTTCCCCATACTATTCCTTATAACATGTTCAAATTCTCAATGGTTCCTATCGTAACTTAAAACCAAGTCACACAATGCATGAGGCTTTCATGAATTAATCATTTGCTTTTTCTTGAGATTTGAGCTTGGGACACCTGTGAAAGTATTAATCAAATATGGCCTGCATGAAAGGCAGACTACGATGGAAACAACACAAGTCAAACCCTTGAAGTGTTTTCTATGACCAACGAAAAAAACCTGATGCAGTGTAATACTGTGGCATATTTGCGTGTTCCATTGTCCTAGTGTGGTAAAATAGGGTAGTAAAGGAATAATACAATATCTGATGCGTTTCCCTCAGCAATTTCCCCCATTTCAAAAGTTGTAATTTCTATTGTAAATTGAGAAGAGTTGTCTACCACATTCATTGATTAAGTGGGAGAGAAAATATCTGGTTCAAGGCCACATCATGCAGACCAAGGACAGCCATCACATATGGCCCTTAATAAAAGAATTTTTTATAATATTTTAAAAATACCATTTGTGGTCATATTAAAAACATACTTATCTCCAACAATAGGTAGGTTCCTTGCTGATAATACTAAAAATCAAAATTCCAAGCTGTTTCTTATCCATATCCATAGCATGGTATATTCCACCTTGCATCTAACATAACCTGGCTATGGGCACCAGAATTTGCAGTAGCTGTTGTTTACAAGACTAAATGATCACCATTTATCAAGCACAAACAGTAAGTATGGCTTAATGATTGGATTATTAAGCTTTTACATGAAATATTACTCAGGTGTATATAATATGAATGTTGCTTGTTTTCAGAAAGTTGTTGAAAATGATTTTCTGCCCAACAGTATTTCCTTTGAGCCAAATGAAGAAGTGAGAGCAAGGCAAATGTTTGGCAAAAGTCATGTCAAGGGCTGAGGAGGGGGAGGGATGGGGAGGGCCCTCCCCTCCATTGAAGGAAGTGAAAATACTGCTGTTCAAGCTAATGATCAACTAGTGTAAATTTAAGAAAGATGTACTTTGTAAAGAAGAGCAAGATAAAAATTCAATTTGAATAATGCTTGAACACAAATGATTGCCTCTTAACATCACAGAAACAGTTAAGGCCCTGTTTCCAGACCATGGTAACAGCTCATTCTTTGCCCCTATGCTTCATTGTGGGCTGCTTCTGTTATGTAATGTGCAATCTTCTGCCCACATTCCAAAACCTTCTAATAGCACAACTGCCTACACCTTGTCAATGTAAGAGTCCCAAATAAGCTCCTGTTCAGTCTTCATTCTTGTGAAATTGGGCCATGAACCTACAAAAAAAGTTTTGATACAAGATGTCAAGGAATAAAGAAAGCAGATGTACTATTTAATCAAACATAATTATAACAAGGTTCATCTTGGTGAACTTATATGACAAGAATTACCTCTGTTCTACTCTTAAAAAAAAAAAATTGAAATCTGTCCTCCTACCGGCACATCATATAAGTATAATGACATGAGCAATAATGAACCAAAGTGTAAGATAGTTACAGCACTAAATTTGTCTCAGTATGAACCAAAGCAACAAATTAAAGCATATATTTTGGCCTAAAGCTCACAGCTTTTTAACCAAAATTGCATAAATGAGGCATCCTTTTCTGCTCAAAAGTGAAAATAACTTACTAATAACCACCAAACTAATGAACCAGTTGCTTTGCACAGGAAGCAATATTCACTGCTCTGTTTTTTTAAAAACTTTTCATTCAGCAGAACTCATAAGACGGGGAAATGAACTGTAAGAACTTTGTACAAATCTACCTTTCAGGAAAATGAATTCTGGTTCCAACACAGTAGCCTTTACTAATGAATAGCTTTATCTCAGAAGGAGGCTCCAGACGTACCACCACTATAATCAGTGCTAATACCTAACAGTGAACAAAGCTGACACAAAATTGAACACAATTAACACAAAATAAACCTGCAGTTTTCTTAAAAAAGAATAATGACTAAAATGTACAGAAACAAGTGAAGTTCCATAAAATTTGAAGTGTCTGGCTTTGATATGATAAAAATACAGTCAGGGAAAAACTATAGGCCATGTTTGTCACATAATAGACTCTTTGCCTCACTTTAATAAATGCAGTACATCAACTTTTCATGATAATGTAAGCTATGTTGTGAGTGCATTTCCTTTTCTGTGTACACAAACCATGCAACCATGCACAAGACAAAAATTCCCCTTTCGTTTTACCATATGACTAATATTTTAGAAGAATGATGAAAGAAAAAATGATCTTCATTCATATTAAGAATTTCCAAGCACATAAGCTCATCAGTGTAACTCCACCTTGTGCCTACCTGTTTATACTTGGCCCGAATCTTTTCAAGGTTAACAAATAATTCCTCACTGGTGACATCATTTATTGGGAGAGAAGAGATCATCTCCTTTAATGTCTCTAACAACTTAATATGCCTTAAAAAATGAAAAAGAAAGAAAAAATGGCTGTTTGGTATCCGTAATAAATGTTAAATGCAAAATGACTTCACACAAGAAAAAATTGCCAAGTACAGTAGAACCCAGTAACGAGAACAAGATCCGATTTCCCTTTACTCCATTTTTTCAGACATGTATTATCAGCTACCTCAACTCTGGCCCCCTCCCCCCTGACTCAAACCATTTTTCATTTTCCTTGGAAGGTTGAGATGGTGGGGTTTCACATTACTATGGTACTTAACTCCCACGATCTCATTAGTAACTCTCCTTATTGTCTGCCATACAGTTTTGGTGATGTTAGTTCAGAGAATTTGGTATTGGATCAACTTATAATCCCCAAATTGATATTTTTCTTTACTCTCATCACTTGTCTGCTTGATTTTATATTGATATTGTAAGGAGAAATTCTGTCTTGGTCACTCATGGGAGTTAAAGGGTTAAAGAAGAAATGATATTGTTCAATTCTGTTTTCAAACTTGTCAAAACAGATGCAGTAAAGCCCTGTTTAAACTGTTTGAAATTAATTCTTTCACAAATAAAATCAGAGGACCACCCTGATTAATCAAACCCATCCAAGTAGTTAATTGTGTGTAGTGAATATTCAAGACTTTGGTATATACTGATTCATTAAACAGTAAATTCTTATAAATAAGGAAAATTATTTTTAAAGGCTTCCATTACGTGAATCAATACCTTTGTTTTGGGTCAGGAGTTTCATTCAAAATTTCAAGCCAGAGAGAGACAAATCCAAGATAGAATCCAACCTGAAAGGGATCATACTGGTCAGTCCCATAAATCTGTTAAGTTTTGTATTTGTGTATTCAATGTTATCTTCTTTTCAGCGATAGCCATTGAATTAACATGAATTAAACAAAACTACAGTAAATGAATGAGTTCACAAGCCAACTCAACTTCAGCAATCTTTCAAGGTACAGCAAAAACAAAAAATAACAGGATTTGTCTTGATGAGGTTTAATGAATACTGTGAATTCCTTGAATAAGAGTCAATGCTCTAATAAGCACCCTCCTCCAAATAAGCACCCACCCCCTTGGCCATAACATCAAACAGGTGTCCCTCTTGAAACAAATACCCCCCCCCCCCCTTCTCCCTCACTTTCTTAGATAGTAGGGATACAAATAAAACCTATTTTTACTGCCACTTTATTATAACTTTTTAAGCGTCAGCTATAGCAGAATCAGCACAAGTTAATAGTTTATAGCATAGACTCCTCTTGATTAAGCATCTCCCTTCCGGTAAGTGCCCCCCCATCTAGCTGAAATTTAAAAAAAAAAAAAGCGTCCCGGCGCTTATTCAAAGTAGTACAGTATTTAGTTAATCAGTACGTAGATGTCAATTTGTTGATTGGATGTTCTTAATTCATGGAATAACTTTTCAAAAAGCAGCTCGTGGAAGATTTATATTTCTATTAATCTTTCTATTCCCTGGTTTGGGAAGAAAAAACGTACGAGGAAAAAAAAACTGGAACCTAGTTTATAAAAGACTAGAAAGACTCAGGAACCCCTCAACAGATAGACAAAACCTCGTCTGTCAAAAGATTCCCACCAAATTAAAAATAAATTCCTGATAAAAACAAAGTAGGTTGAATCAACACTCAACTCACCTCGCCTCCAACTTCGCTTCCTTTCACCATACCAAGTTCTCGTCCTTCTTCCATACCCTTCAAAAGACCATCCTGATAGCCTCTCTTATGACCTTCTTCATAGCATCTAGTGTTTAAAAAGTTTCTCCTTATTTCTAATTGATTTTTAAAGTACCCAACAAGTCTAAGGTTACCTTTCCTCCAGAAAAACAACTGCATCAAACCCATCGTCGATCTCGTCTCTGTACGCCATGATAGTTTTTTCCCAGATAGCCTTGCGCGCTTGATAGAGACTAGAAATAATTAGAGTGGAATGGACTTTGGAAATACCCCCCGAACAGGAGCCCGTGGGCCCCCGCCCTCGCATCAATAAATTTTCCGGCCTTCATAGTGCTGAGACTAAAAGGTTGTGATTACTTTCACCAAACTTGGGGCACCTGTGCGCCGAGGAGACGCAGCGAGTTCAAACGACTGTAATTGCATCGTATCGGGTAAATTATTTTGAATTTTAACAGGGCTCCTGATTTTAACCATAATTTCTTTGCAAAGTTCAGTTAGAATCCCATAATTGAATGTTGTGTTTAAGCAAATGAAACCATCACTGTGCTGTCACTCAAGGAAATTTATCATAGGGGAAATGATAAGCCTGATACTATTTTAATATCTAAAAATAAATTTTTGTCATTTTTTCCCTCTTTTAACAACCTTCCCTCGTCCTCTCTCTACGTTGTGAAATTAGCTCATCGTTAAGCTCTTGTATTTAATCAGAGGGAAAATAACTTCCCCAACCAGACAGAGTAAAGCTAAAAAAATACGATGAAAATTTCTACGATCTGAGAGCAAACTTAATTACAGATTATATTATACCCGGGGGTGTGGCCGGTGTTACTGACAGCGTCTGAAAGTCCGTTTAAATGTCAAATCAAATTTCGTCGACCAAAACAACATTTGGCGATATGGAAATCGATAAAATTACTCTATAAAGGATCCTTTTTCAATAATTGATACGACTTTTTTCGTCCATGTTAACGTTCAAATCTTTTGGCTTCAATTTTCGGCCTCCATTGCGGTAGATAACGTATCAGTGTATACCTTTGGTATATTGTGGTGACATCCTTCAGATCATGCTCTCCGTGCCAAATCTAAACAAAATGTAAATGGCTTTAGTAACCCCTACGGATTGTTAATATTTTTTATTTCTTTAGCAGAGATAGCTTGAATAGACTGAATAGGGTGAAGAAACAAAAAAAGGGGTTCTATGAACGATGAAGATGACGCCTTACAGGTATCTCGTTATCTGGCTATTCAAAAATCTAATATGCTTGGAAAATCCCTGTAGGTGGTTGACTGCTTTTGTTCACCTTAGGAAAGGAAAACCTTTGTCTTTTTAATGCCAGACTGAAACAAAGAGAAACATGAAAGAAACAGAAAAAAACGTTTCCGATTTCGATTTTTGTACATGAAAAGCAAATTTCAACACTTGAGTGATTAGGACACTTGTTGATTGAAGAATCCCTTAAAAAAATGTATATGCCACTTCAAACCTTGGGCATGGATATAACTTTTATTAAGCTCGGCTTAGCTGATGAAACTTTTTAATTATTCCTACTCACAAAGCACTTCGCTGTTTTGTCCTTAATTATTTATCTCGTAGCTCAAAGTCGGATAGAATTAAAATTTAACTGTCTCGCCCATAGCAGCAAATAATAGTTATCATCATTTCGATCCGAAAACAGATCTCAAGTTTAAGATTTTACTCTAATACTCGAAAAGTATCAGAAACGTTAACTGGCTGCTTGACACGATCCCAGTAAAATGTTTTAAAAGTTTCTTTCAATCAACGTGCAGAGGTGTAGAGGCCATTTTTTGAGATCATTTTTTTTTTTTAGCTCGTGCTCCTTTCATTGACATACGCATTCAGCATGACGCCGACCTCCTTTTTCATGCTTGTCACAGCGATAAATAATCGCACACAGCAACATCTTCGAATCGCTAAAAAATACTCACGCATTCCACTATCAACGAGAACCGGAATTTAGTCTCTTGAAACAGTCCACGGGGTGTCAAAAAAAAACCACAAAATATATATTTTTTTTCTACTGGGAATAATTTTAACAGGAAACGTTCAAATTTTTATTTGCTCCTAAGCTTGCATGACCATAAGAAATTCTAGGTGATAATCCAGTCAAATGATCTCGTGTCATGCACGTTAAGTTGCGTGTATGAAAAAGGGATCTTGTAGCAAAGTGTAGTTTATCCTCAAGCTTGAATCAACAGGTGCTGTGAAAAAAAAAAACAAACAAAAAGACAAGCTTAAGTGATTCGCACGCTATAATTAAAGAGCTGGATTGTTATTTATATCCAGGCTAGCTGTAAATAGCAAGAAGCCTACGTTGATGTCAAATAACAGTACAGCTGGTAAATGATATTCCTGAATACTTGTGTGGCCCAGTGTAGCCCAGGGAAGTTGTCTTTTCGCTACCAATGTTTTGACATTCGACAAGATGCCAACGACCTCCTTAAAATGGGAATTTCAAACTAATAGCAAAACGGTAAAGCGTCCAGCGAGCAATAAACGAAAAATATAGTCTACATTTACTTGCCAAGAAGGAAAAGGTTGATGTATCCAATGACAACGCGATATCAATAATTTATATGTAATCAATTTTGCTAATTTATGCAAATGAAGCGACTTGTGCGGTTCTACGCTTCTGATTGGCTCGCAATCAATACACAAAGTCTTTTCGTTCAGCTGTTATTCTGTCGCTTTTCTTTGTGATGAATATCCGGTGAATGGAGAGAATAAAACCTTCAGAAAAAGACGAGCCGCAGAGGCTGACACAACCTTTATACTCGTTCTAAAGGAAGTTAAGACATAGGGAAGAAAATGTGGTGTTTTATTTCGGAGCCAAACGGGATAATTCACGAAATATTCCTTCCGAAGAATGCAGTAGGACAAGATTGTTTAGAGAAGGTGAGGAATTACAACTCAGCGACTCAAACTCCCATGAATATTCCCAAGACACCTGTACACGCGTTGAATTTTTCGCTCTCTTTTTAATCATTCGCTTTCCTTACACTAGTCTGGTAATTATTTTATTGTTTTCAATCTTCGCAGGTTTGCGAAAAGCTAAAACTCGTCGAAAGAGACTATTTTGGTTTGAAATTCGGTGGCGCGAAAGGAACACAGTTTTGGCTGAATTTGAGAAATTCTATGTCATCGCAGCTCACTGGGAAACCACCGTATCGACTGCATTTCTTGGTAAAATTTTTCGTCAAACCACAAGAACTTCAGCAAGAAATTACACGGTAAGTAAACCTGGTGAAAATTTGATGCATATTTTGCATTGGGTACCTGTCGAATAAACCGTGCTGAAATAAATACTCTTACCTCGGATGGTGTTTGTCCTGTAATCATTTTATCGGAAAAATATGTATTCTGTCATTTTCGTCTGTTTATCGCTATAACTGAAGTATGATTTTCTTTCACTTTCAGACACCAGTATTATCTTACTTTAAAGAACTTTATAAACGAAGGAAAGTTAGATTTGTCTTCCGTTCAAACGAAAACTATTGCCCGATTATGCGCTTTGGTTGCTCATATAGAGAGCGGAGATTTCAGCCAGGAGCGGGTGGCAAAATATTCATCGTATATTCCCATTTCTGTTTATAACGACTACGCCAAAACCTCCAACCTTCAAAAGGATGCAGCAATTGAACACAGCAAGTTAGTCGGCGTTCCCGTCAGCGAGTCAAAAATTGAATTCTTGCACATAGCTTGCAGTATTCACGGCTACGGGATTGAGTTATTTCACGGAAGATTGAGCGACGATAAAACGCTCAAGAAGGTAGAAATTCACGTTGGAAACGATGGTATACGTGTCTTCAGCATTAACCATGAATTCGATCTGAAACAAGGAAAAGACGTTACGAGAAGAATTCTTGAAAAAAGGTAAGCTTTTCTCTTTGTTGTGTAGAATTCGTTTGATATAGAAACAAAGATTTGGATGTGTGCGAAACTGGTTTCGATATAACTTGCCTTTTTTTAGTTAATTCTAACCTCTAACAAAAGCGTCATAAGTTTCAAGTCAGAGCAGAAGTATTGTTAACAACAGCTTTAATGTTGCCCTTAACTGCCTATCACGTATTATTTTTCTGGGGATTGCGGATAATTATCACAGGAAAATTTTAATGTCTTCAAGTTGAAGAAATTAACCTTTCGGTTGAAATTATTACTTGCTTTATTTATTTTTTTTTTATCTTTGCTTAAAGTAAATGCAAAATCTCCCCCATTTTAACAGGGAGATATCCTCTACTTCTCCCTAAACAGAATTTTTATCGTAACAAGTGAGGATTTACTTCCATATTCGTCGAAAGTAATCGAGACATGAATATATTTCGGAATCTTTTCTGGCTGTTTCTCGACATGATTTACTTTTCGAAATCTCGCGGCTGTAATGATTGAGTCCAATTTCGATTTCCTACCAGAGTAGAGATTCAAAGTCATGTTGTGAAATATAAGTGAAATGTTCAAGTGTTTATTTCGCGCTTGCCGACTGGCGGTGCAGGGAAGGGATATTACTTTTCTTGCATAATTTATTCCACAAGTCAAAACCGCAAACAGGACTTTTTCAGTAATGGGGATATTCTACCCTTTTTCCTCTTTTGTATTGAGGCTTTCTGAATAAAGCAACTTTTACATAGCTTTGCGGAATTTAGAACACAAGATTGTCCGCTAAAAATTTGTTCCTCTTTCAATATATTTAATTTAAATGCGTTTCTGTCTTCTCTGCGGCAGCTCATTCAGTAAAATACACAATTTCAACGACGACACAACAAGGAAAAGAATTCTCAACAGAACAGAATAGCAGGATGTCAGATATTCGATAGCACAGTTCGACTTCAGAAAAAACAACTGCGACAAGATGTTGACACAGTAGTAACTGTGTCGTTATACAAGCAGATGCAATTTCTGCCAATAAATATGAGTGAAGCGGACTCAGATTACATCTCTGATATTAAAATTTCTCCTTCGAACTGCTAGTCAAATCAACTGCAAGTAAATAATAACGTTGAGAGTTTTATTAATCACCGCTTTTTTTTAAAATTTTACTTACATAAATTTTTGTTCTATTTTCGCAAGCGATTGTTTTGACACACTCTAACGTTGTTTGCCTTCATAATAATAATAATATTTCAACACAGCTGCTTGATGTAGCATGGCTGTCATTGCGCGCACTCGCGGTATTTTGTTATAACTCTCCCTTCGCTGCTCAACATCCGTTCATTTGTAAACTGTGGTGTGCGGCTGGCACGCCTCGCGATCACTGATTGCAAATGTCTTCCAAGAGTGATCTTGTCTCTGTTGTTAGTCATTTGTCGTTTTTAGCAAGGCCCGGTGCACCCCTTAGTGAAAAGACCCGTTTTGAAGTGCGAATGCCCAGTTAAAACGTTCAGTCTTAATCCCCTCACCTTCATTTTTGCTGACCATAGTTCTCCGATTAGACTCGGAAACGCCATCAGAGTAACTTCTTGTGACCCAAAACGAATAAATTAGAAAACGCTATTTTCCGTTTTTACTCTTTTGACGGATGTGATGTCATCGTTTCCTAAAAGCTCCCTCCGTTGTTTGCACCAAAATGACAAGCCTGTGTGGAACTTTTTAGCCCGTTTCAGAAAGGTTTGGTACATACCGAGTTGGTCCATATTTTAAAAACTTTTTAGCCGTTTTGGTTCGTTTAAAGTTTACCAGACTTACATTAGACATATTAAATACAACAGGAAAGAGAGGAGACCCGAGTCCACCAATCCAGAAGATTTAAGTGGATTAGTGTAGACGAGATATAACAGTTCATGTTGCACTCGCTTTATTTCGTGTCCTATGGCCAAGAAGGTTTTAACTTTTTTGCACTTGTAGAAATGGGCCTCGCGGTAACTTGGGGGAATGTAATTTTGGATATTGGCAGGAAGAGGAAAGATTGGTGACTCCTGTTTGATTCGTTGCATTTGTGCTGCGAAATGAATATAGTTCTGCAGAAATTATAAATTTAAGACGACAGGTGCAATGGTTATAGACCATGGCTTTACAGATTTACCATCAAATGTCCATGATTAGGGAAATAAAAAAGAAAAAGTGTTCCATATTGTGTTCTAGTTTCTTATTGTCATCGTCTCAATCTTCTACTTCGTCCATTATCTTTGTTTACCGTTTTTTCTTTTATTTTGTTGTTTAAGATTTTCCAAAGCAATATTATGTGGTTTTTCTCACGTTAAAATATTAAATTCTGATGTCGCAATCGAAGACTCGAAATATCATGTCTTTTGCCTCTAAGAACCTCCTCTTGAAATAAAAAAACAGATGGGAATTTATTGTTTTTCCTTATTTGTTGTTCTTAGAATATTTTTCTACTAGAAAAGGTTCGTCTTCCTGTGTGGGTTGAAAGCATTATAGAACCCTTATAACAGGTGTTGTCCGTTAGCGTTTTGTGACGTTTAGGAAAACTGTTCCCGAGTTTTCCTTGATATATGAATATTTATATTATTCATTTTCACATCCTATGTTGTCTGTGCAATTGTTAAACTGTAAACTCGTGGGATTCTTCACCGTTTTAACGAAAAAGGGAACAAACGGAACAATGGAAAATGTTGAACAATATACACGATTAGCGTAGTAAAGTGAGTAAGGTTTGGCCTAAGGGCGAAGTCTCTCGGGGCACAAAGAAGATATGAGAAATTGGTAAAGCCGGTGAATGATACAGATGTTTAATAAAATTGTGCGTGTCGTTTGACATGTGTTGCAGGGTTTCGTTTGAAGATGTCTCCACTGTATCCTACAACAATCGCTCATTTACTGTTGTCCACGGGGGAACTGGACCTCAGGCGCAGCGAGACACTTACAAGATGAAGTGCGAAAGCGATGCCGTAGCTTTATTCCGGACTTTTACGGAGTTCCATACGTTTTACCAGTGCAACACTGTCAAACGATCCGTTATTGATCAGTGTACAAGGACTCTAGCTGGTCGGCTGTTTTCCATGTTTGTACCGCGTAATGAGTTTGGTAGGATTTTCCTGTTCGACGTGCAGCGCACGCGTCGCCAAGCCTACAGTCACGCATGGGGTGAACTCAATTCGTGCCGCATGATTGACATGGCAAGTTCCACCTCTGGAAGTTTGCGTTCATCTCCTGGGTCAGCGGAGTACCGCCCAGTCCAGTCCCCTCTCTCTCAACGGAGATTTTACAGCACCAAGAGATATGATGAAGCAGGACCATCAAGGGGTGAATGCCGGAGAGCCTTTGTTGAGAGAGAGTCAATGGAGAACATGACTCCAGATCAACTCAAGGTTATGGTGCGACACCTACAGGATGCCAGAATCTGCCAGATCTGCATGGATAGTGAGGTTGCGACTGCCTTCTGCCCCTGCGGCCATGTGGTTTGTTGTGTGGAGTGTTCATCCATGTGTAAAGAGTGCCCATTATGTCGAAGTCAGATTACTTATGCTCAACGAGTCTTCTTTCCTTGTGAGTAAAAATGGTACAATGTATTGGTCCGGCAGCAAATGAAGTTCGTGACACTTACATGATCATGCGATCGATGGTTTAATTCAATGGCCACAATGGGGCTGACATCATCAACTACACTACAGTAGTCTAGTATTATGTACGAAGTTTAAGTCTACCACGGAGTGTCCGTAAAAAGCCCAAACTAATTATAAAGTTCAACTTTTTAACATTGCCGTGCCATTGCAAAGAACGCGGATTTTGCACTTAATTTTTGAGAAAATCGTTGTTTATTTCGGTTCAAGTAACGTCAATGATAGGTGAAAAGATCATGTTTAATACAACAAGAATTTCAAAATGTCTAAAGGACTTTGACGATTTCATTAGCCTTTTGAAAGAATTTCAGAAAAACGAGTTTAAGTTAAATGCATTCTGGCCGGACTTTAAGATCCTCGAGGAGATAAAAATTTAAGTTGTATATTAAATCACTTTTCGTAGTCAGATGATATAATTTAGTAAGATAACGTCAGTTGATTAGGAATTGGCTCTCGATCAACATTTATTAAGGTTTTGTACAAGCTAAGTGGCGTAATTTCATAATTAATGTAGATGTCAATATAAAGAATAGATAGATATTTCTTAATGCAATTAAAAAAATAATCTCAGTAGTTAAAGATGTAGCCAGTTAGCGAACTCTCACGTGGATGGTGGGGGCGTGAAAGAGGAAAGCGTAAAAGTTACTTAGAGGCTGCTAAAAACATGACTTTTTCAACTATTTTGGAACGATGTTTAGTGAGAGAGGTGGACATCATGCCTTATTTGGAGGACTTAGAACAGAATTTAGTGAATTGGTAGCTGAGCTGTTGCACGAATATTGTGTTGCGATCTTTTACAAGATGGATTTAGGCATTCAGTTTTCTCAGTTGAAGTGAGTATGTGGTGGGGCAATTTAAAACTGCCTTTTTATGTGGACAGCGTACGAGTGCCTGTCGTTAAAGGAGCTTTATGATTTAAGTCGTTTTTGCGACAAATTAAAATTGCCTTTGTAGTGGGGTAGAAAAGCAAACGGCAAAAGTAGAAGCGGTGCCTTAGCACCTTTGGAGTTTGTATGGAACTCTTGCTTTATTGTTAGCGTCATTTTTGCGTAGAAAAGATTTATCTTTATATCAGTATGGCTATTTGTTTTGTTTTTTAAAAAAGGGTCAACATGTGACTCGCTAGTATGTACTATCGTTATTTATTTTGTGTTAAAGCACTTAAGGTGATTCCTCAGTATTGCACTGCGCATTCTGTACCGCGTTTAAAAATCACGTAATCAGACGATTAAGCGCGCACGCATTCTGAGAATACAGTATTGTTTTTCAATCGATAGACCAAGTAAAGAGGTACGCTGGTCTTTAGCTCTTGAACGAGAACGGTGACCTATATTTTTTTTATTGCATAATTTTGTGTACAAAATTATCTCCTTTAAATTGGGGAAATAAAAATTAAGATCATCAGGGGAAATAAGACAGAGCTAAAAGCGTTCAAGAAGCCCGTCACGCGATGATCCAAACTATAACCTTACACAAACGACTTCAGGAGCGCTTTGAGTCGATGTCGTCTAAAATCTGTGATTTTTCCACAAGTTTTCCACTTGAATAAGCCAGGGGACACTATGTTTTTAATTGTATAATTTCGAAACAGACATTGGTAGGGAATATTTAAGGAAAGTCTAAACAAAATTGTTCGATAACTTTTTTCCTGAGGAATCACCTTGAGTTTATTTAACAGTTTATATTGCTAGTAATTTAACGGACACTTGATATTGAAATACTTGTTGAGAGAGTTGCACTTTGAAGGTCAAGTACAGAGTAGGAAACTCTCCAATTTCTCACTTAGTTTGAGTCTTCTAGTCCAATGAAATTTTTGAGTCTCTCAGTCCAGTTAGAATATGTAGATTTTTAAGAGAAATAATTCTAATTCCATAATAAAAGTGACGATGTGTTTATCTACTTTCTCTGATCTGAAATCTTTGCTATGCTGCGGTAGGGAATGGTCGGGGGAGGGTTTTTTTTTCTCTCTTTTTTTCTTTTTTTTTTTTTTTTGGGGGGGGGGGGAGCATAAACATGGCATTATACCAGAGATGGTTCATTATTGCAAGACTTTCCAGCTCAAGGTAATCCGCAGAAGATAAATTAAAGGTGATTAGCCTTTGAATTGTTTTCACTTAAGTTTGGGAACTTTGAAAAAAATCAAGCTGTATTTTTCGAATTCAGTCAGCAATGAACCTCTTTGGTGCACTTTTCTTATATAGATTGCTGTATCTGAAATTGATTAACGACAATTAAACGAACTGATTTTATGCGAATGAGAGTTTTGTGGAAAGCCCTCGTAGAATCCTTTTTCCACTCTTCAGTGCAGCGAAATGATTGACAATTATCGGGTGAGGATGAAAGAGCTACGAACAACGACTTATCATTAGCAGGCAGATCAAATACCATGTACGAGACACAAGCTTACTCGAGGACTAGCTTGAAATGGCAAGGGTTCAAGGAAAAGCTACCGCGTGGACACTGGAAACTAAGATGGCGGACAGGAAACGTAGAAGATAAAAGATGACTTGGTCGTAAGTTAGAGATTAGCGATGGGACAAGATCAAAGCAGTGGCTTTCCAGGTCAGATGGGCCATCCAAATGTTCCTGCTTCCGCACATTCCGTAGGGAAAGTTAAAGATGACGATGGAAAATCGAAATCCAAACAGAGAGCGAAATTGGAAGACATCATGGTCGTGAATGCCCCAACAGGAAAGACAAAGCTTGTTTCCAAAAATGAAGATCACGATATAAGGAAATTGAACGAATTACCTTACTTTCTACCACTGCTGAGAAGCACTGTCAATGTTCCTGCGAGCAGAGACTTAGATTTCTTGGATAAATTCGATTTGCGTCCTTGCTTGTCGTTGTGTTCGCGCTACGAGAAACATTTGAAACAGTGCGCTGAAGCTGTATCGTTTGATCAACATATGCTGTCATCACAGATTCGAGAAATGGATACATACTGTGCCTCAGTTCTACGAAGAGTGAACGACAGATATAAAAGATTGTCTCAGGTAGCGATGCAGATGAAAAAAGTCGAAGAAATGAATACAAATTTGAGGAGAATTGATGCTAATCTTAAGCGCCTTGTTCCAATGATGGAAAGACTAAATAACGTTTTACCCGATGAAGAACGCCTCGAGGAGTTTGCTTTATCTCCATATAGTATACAACGATGATACCGAGACCTATTGTGGCTAAAGGCAACGTACATGTAATTCTAGCCTTTATTTCAGCTTTAAAGCACCTAGCCACCTATCTTTATCTCATTATCTAATGTGCTGTTCCTTGTCCCTTAAACTTTACAGACAAGTTTGAACTCAATTCTGCTACGTTCTATATAATATTATACGGTGAGCTAAGTTACCCATGCAGTTTGATTGCTGTTACAATATATTGGAGTACAGACACGTAGATGACTTCATTAGTCACAGTTTCTGGCTTCTTTATCACATAAAACGAATAGATTCCATGTTGTCCTGCATCTGTAGATCGAAATGTGTTAACCCTTTAACTCCCAGAAGTGATTCACGAGTAGCTTCTTCCTCTAATATCCATGCATTATCCAGCAAAGTTATTAGGTTGGAGTTCTTTTCTAGATAAAACACCAAATTCTCATAACTGATTTCCAAGGAAATGTGTAGCAGTTTAAGGGGAAAATTCTCAATTGGATCTTGGGAGTCAATGGTTGAGAACCAAAAAGTGGCACATGAGGCACAGCTAAGTGTCATTGTTTCTACCACAGTCTGATATCATGTGATCTGTTACCAACAGACACACACCAACATGAAATCTATAATTTTTGTTAAACTGATGCTCCAAGCTCTAGCTCCCAAAAGGGCTGATGACCTGAGGTGAAGACTCAAATGACAATGAGAGGCTTAAAATAGTCGGTTTGTGAATTGAAGAGTGGATCACCTCTGAAGCCTCTTCTTGCTCTGTGGTAAAGTCAACTTAATAGTTATCTGACAACATCTTTTTTTAGCTTCTCTTTGTTTTTTCCTTTGGATATGTGCACCTCTAGTCATTTCATTTTTCACAATGTTTTGAACTCTAAGATACAACCTTCTCCTGGTTCCCATTAAATCTGAAATCTATTTTTTCCATGAAGATTTAATTTTAATGTACAAAAAGGCTACTGTAAGTTTCTAAAGAAACTGGTGCCGGTTGGTGCAGGCATCTTGTTATACTTGGAGGAACTTGATTAAATGTTACTCAAAAGAATCTCTTAATTACTAAACTTCAAACAACAAGAAATAGTACAAAAAGCTTTTGTAGGATATCTACCAAATTTGTGATTCCACTGGGAGGATTACTGGCAGAATTATACTACATATGGGGTATTTTCACACAATAGGATGCATTTGCTAATCTTTATTATAAGATCTTCCAAGAGAGACTCAGCTCGAGACGCTACACAGTTTTATATGCAATTAGTAAGTGCAAGGAAAAACTGTTCAAACTATTTAAATATTCAAGGCACTAAAAACTAATTCTAAATGGGCTGTACAAACATTGATGACTGAGGACCACTGACTGGGGCAGAGAGTGAAAGGAAAATAGAGTTCAGAGGTCAATTTGTAAAATATAAATAAATGCTTTCTTGCTCTCAATTGGTCTCAAAGATCATCGAAGAAAACTAAATAATACATGTATCTCTTGTCTGAGGCTTGACTTTCACGTGATTTCAAGTTGTGAAGCTCAACCATGAAGCTGGCAAAATGAACATGTTTTAGTAATAACTGTATGTGATAAGAATTTTTAACTCCTTGAGAATTTCTTTGACCCTTAATAATGGGGCATAGCTGGGACTACAATTCCCTTGTTTGTCTGAGTTAAATCTTCATTCCTCCTCTGGTGAATTATCAGGGGAGGGAGGAGGGAGGACATAATCTTTAGTGAATTAGAAAAATAGATGTCTTAAATGAGTTAGCCTTTGTTGCAGACAGCCTCTGCCTCTCAATCCAGGTTCAGAATAACACATGGCAGAAATGCAAGCTAAAACGGTTATGCTCTACAGGTTTTGAGGATGATGAAATTCCCCCCTTTTTTTTTCAGTGCATTCTTTTCTGTTGACGACTCCTGTAGATGTCATTCTCAGGTGGTGCAGCAGAACTCTCATCATCACTTTCATGATCAGCCCCAGGTCTTTTGACACCCCGTTTGTTTTGATCAACTTCTATTCCATCTTCACCACCCTCAACACCATTCAGTGGACCCATCTCAGTGTCTGGTAAACCTGCAGTAATTAGAAAGCATTACAGCGTAACATGATGCATCAATCAATTCAAAGCATAAACATACCCCTCCTCTCCCCTGCACATTTGAACTTTTGAAGATTGGTTCCTTTGAATTCCAAGATTTTTTACGATAACTTTTTGTAAAAGGGAAGGAAGTGAATTCTTTACCTTACAACACCTCTGTTTTAAAAGATAAAACAAATTTGCTGTGCTGAACATACTTGAAAATTTGTATTCAAATTTCCCACCCCCAGGTACAGACAACAATCAAATACCCATGGGTTGCCCAAGGGGGGTGGGGGGATATCAACGCTTTGAACTGAGCAGCATGCAACTCACAATACATGCAATGTCTGATTTACGCCACTTGCATGGTAATTTTCCTATGGAGATCTGAGCAAGGAAAATTTGCCTTTATTTTCACATACATCAAAGAAGTTTTTGACTGACTAAAGCAACTAACAGTATAAAGCAAAAAAAAAAGGGAGATATCAAGTGAAGAAAATGTTATCTGAAATTTAACTCAGCAATACCCTCTCATTTGAAACATGTATTACACTGTATCAAGGTCACATAAGCCAAAGTTTTCACCAACCTGAAGGCGCTGGTTCTGGTATTTCAGACTCTAAAGTTAACTGAATGAAGTCATCAACCATTACAAATGGACCCTAAATATAAAACAAAAATAAAGGGTGAGACCAGCTGAGTGGCACAGCTAATTTCTGAGAAAATCACAAAGTGCAGTGACCATGGCAAGTGGCAACAGAAACAAAGGAAGACACAAGGTAAGTAAAGGTCTATTAATTACATTGTCAGGTGATGATCTGTTCAAGAGGGAGTAATCAGAATACCCCAAACCATAAAATGTTTTGACCCAATCTGTAAATTCCCTGGCTGAAAGGCCAACCGAAGACTGACCAGGATGCAATCCACAATCTGAACTTCTCAACAGAATATGGAATCTTGGCCCAAAAGTTAAGCCAGTTTGCAAACCTAATAAATTTTTGAATCCAAAAATCCGCTTAACTTTGACAAAATTCCACAACCAGTGAGTTTTTAAGGCTAGATCCCTGATCTGCTGATCTATTTTGCCTCTTTAGTAAACCATGTATGACAAAGAGGGCACCACTGTTCCTACCAAATTGGTGAGAGGAAAGTGCTCCAGCCCTTAAAGTTAATTAATATAGCACTGGTATTTCTCACAATGTCTACAAAAAGTCATGTCAGATTTTCACAGTGCAACAAAACACCTCCAACATTAAAACAGTGTTGTTGCATTGAAAATAGCCATTTGAAAGTCATTTGTCACTTAAGAAAAATTTCAGACCATGATGAGAATAAAACCTGTTTATAAATTTACTTGAAATTAACATCTGCACAAGGTAACTGTAGTTCCAGGAATGACTACCTCATTCAACCAGACTGACATTTCCCTCAGCCAAACAATTTAATCCTGGACATGTCTTCCTTAATCAAACCATTGTTGACTATGTTGATAATGTAAATTGGCCACCATTAAGTGTTTCAAAGCTGATGTTTCAAGCATTAGCCCTTTCTCAGAGTGAATGGAGGAATTGTGGGTTGTTTGAGCTTTTATATGTAGAAAATAGAGCCATGTTATTGGTGGGAGCATGGTAACAAGAAAAACAAGAATAAAAAAGGTTGAGGCTGGCCAACTGGTCTGCAATACACTACCTGGAAGCAAGATGGGGGAGGTAAAAGAGTCATAAGATGTGCTGCCACGGGTGGAACTGGAAAAACTCCCCCTGGTACTGAGTGAAGCCCAACTGCAAAGCAATAAACATTTATTTGATGAGGTTCAGCATGATATCATGCAAAACCAAATTCACTAATTTTTTAGTGTAGTGTTCAGTTACTTTGAGTTCCTCTCTGAGTTGCAAAAGTTTGAGAACACTGTATATAGATGAGGGGCTTTGAAACTAGGAAGACTTTTAACTCAACATACAATATCCAGTGCAGATGTTGCATTTATCATGTCAACTTCACATGCTATTGTATTATATTGATTGAATATTTTGGCCAATCAGATAATTCATAGTAAGTGTAATGTATATTAATAGGGATTATTCATGTACTGACTATTATTTCATGAGAAAAAACTATTCAAGATAATCACAAAATATATATTGTTTTCCTAGCCCCTAACTGCCCTTCCCCCCACTTCCCCTCATGCATTGCAGGTCACACTGCACCTTGTGTAAGCCATTTAATGACTACATTGTAATAAATTGATCAAAAGATTAAGAGCCGGTCACAAACAATCCTAGTGGAATAACGATACTGAATGGCTGCCATATGTCACTTTGTAATACTGGCTGTGTGCAGGTAGGTATGAATGTCACAGCTTTAATGATCTTGGCTTGTAAAGACCATAATAAAGAGCAATAATACAAATATGGCTAAAAAATAAGCCAGAAGTCCTAAGAGAAACTGAATTTGTTGATGGAGTGCCATTGTGACATGATGCATAACTTAAATGAAAATCCAAATGAGTTGAAAGCCTCTAGAGTCATTCTGCAATATGTGACTTTGTTAATCTAACCACCCCAGTGATTGAATCAAATCAAAATTTGTTGGCCCAAAACTGGATCATGGCAAATTAGAGTTCCACAGACTCATGTAAATAAGACTTCAATTTCATCACAATCCTAAATTTTCAAATTTAAATTAAAGACTTTGAGTAAACTCTTACCAGCTCCTGCAGCTGGTTTAAACGGTGTCATCTGTGATGTGTCTGGCCGAGGATATTTCACCGGTTTTTCTTCATTCTGTTCGCTTTGAGAAGGAACAGAGGACAGCATGCTTGGTGCATTGCCATTCTGTTTTGTTGAGCCCTTAAGTTTAAAATGTTTGAAAATCAAATGTCAGCACTGGACTCAAGATTTTGATCCAACAATCAAAACAAACAGGACATCAACATTTTATTTTGGTTTTCACCCCGACTCCCGAGTTACAAGGTTACTGTAAAATAATTACAAAGTTGATACTTTTTGATGCAGGCACCATAGCAGGAAGAGATTTCTAGGAAAATGACTCTTACCACATAGCCCATTATTTTTAGTTCCAAAGAAGTACAAGGAAAAAGGTCTAAGTATTTATATCTGTCGACAAGCACTGATGTTTCATGGCCTTCCAGTTCCTGTAAAAAGAAAATTTAAAAAATAGACCGTGAGTAAAATTGAAAGAACAACCAGAATCCAGATTTAAATGCATTTGCTTTTGGCTGTGCAAAGTGACATGCAGAAAAGAGCAGAGTACATATTGTAGCTTAAAATAATTACGTAGGTTTCAGATTAAAATTAATTTAACTTCGCTTTCATTGATTTTTGAATGACTTAGGTCTGTCAGATGGTAATCAATGTACTGGGAACAAACAATTTAAGTACATCATTTACATAGTTTTTATAATAATACATGTTTCATGTGCAAGGAAAAGTAAGGAAATACTCATAGGCCCATGAAGTCTGACAGCCGGTAGCCTTAGCTTACCTCTCGATAGATTTCAAGTTTCCTGTTCTCT
The DNA here is from genome assembly GCF_964200805.1 of Pocillopora damicornis. Taxonomy (NCBI): domain Eukaryota; kingdom Metazoa; phylum Cnidaria; class Anthozoa; order Scleractinia; family Pocilloporidae; genus Pocillopora; species Pocillopora damicornis. The sequence continues at coordinate 5,041,389 of NC_142671.1, forward strand.
ACTTTTACTAAGCTGGCCAAGTCACCACTTGTGGTTTCGAATTCCAAGAATTTCCCCCAAACTTCACTAACAATGTTTAAATAAACAAATACATCAACTTGAATTTTATTAGAAGTATTGCATTAACAATCTCCCACAAAGTAACTGGAGGGGGGATTTTCACTGCAGTTAAAACTGTGACAAACCTTGCTTTGTCTTTGGGCATGGAACTCAGAACTTTCTCAAACAGTACTCTTGTGTTGTTATCATCTAAAACAAAAAGAGACACATCAAATTGGATAAAACAATCTCATTAGTATGCCCTAAATAACCTTTTCCTTTTGTTAAAAATTGACGTAACACATTCAGCATTATTAATAAAATGTCGTTTTAACTGTTCAACACCCAGAAGTGATTAAAGTGCAGCCTCTCCCTATAATATGCATGGATACACTATTGAGCAAAAGGGTAATGAGAATACTCAAAGTTATCACTAAGTAGAAGTTGCTATCTTAATCTCACACAAATTTCTTGTAACTAATTCACAAGGAAATGTGTAGCAGCTGAAAGAGAGAATTAAGAATCAAATCTTGGGAGTTAAAAAGTTAATTGGAGTGCTTAACTTACCATTTAAATGTGATAGATAATCAACATAAGCCAGTACATAGTCTGTTTCATTCATATATTTCTGAAAAGGAAGCACAGAAATTCAAAGCTTGTGTGAAAAACAATAAAGCAACCTACATGCTGACCAGCATTTGACTGAGCCACACTTTCAATTGGTAATTCATCAGTGTCAAATCAAAACAAAATTTGTCTGCATGCATTTGATTGCCAGCCTTACCTTCAAGCCCAGCTCAAAGATCTTAAATGCCACTGCTTTGTCCTGGAACAAAATTAAAAGCCCAGTTCAGCTAGTAGCAATTAGAAACTTTGCATTTGCTATTGAAATAATTTCACAAATAACTTTTGAATAATGTACTAGGAACAGGACTTACTTTACTGCAGTAGTACTCCATGAGGGCAGCAGATATAAACACCTAACAGCAAATTACCAGACAATCAAAAAAGTGAGTATCCCATGAAACAAATATTGGGACCGGAGGTATTTAAATTATTCAATATAAAATAAAATAACACATCACCTATCTAGATTTAATGTTGGATTGGGAAAAGGTACATGCATGGTTCCCCAGATACTTCAACATTGATCCAAGATTTCTCATTCATGACTGAATTAATTGCTTTTTCTACACCTACATGAAAGTTTGTTCTTGAATCCTCTCTTGCTTTCTTAAAAATTGCTCTGCTTTCTTTGACACTCTCAGACCTTCTTGCAAATTTCATGAATTGAATATAAACCTGGGAGAAAAATATAATAATAATGATAATCCACTGGAAATTCCACTGTTAACTTAACTAGCACTAACACCTTGGTAATTGTTTCAATGGATAATTATAATCTAGCCCAAGATAAAGTTTTTGTCTATCCAGTTTCATCAAAGTACAAATTTGTTTGTTTCTTCAAACACTACCCACTTTTTTTATACTTTGATCTTTCAATTTATTTACTATAATCAGATTAGGGAGATCAAATTAAAACAATACTACCCCTAACCCTACACAAATTATACTCACCAAAGTTGGGTCAATATCCTCAAGTGCTAGGTATTTTTCATAAATTTCCTTTGCCTTCTGGAACTTCATTCTCCCCTATCCAAGCAGAGGAAATACAAAGGAAATAACAGTTCATGACCACCACTACTAGTACTGTGTATTATGGAAATACTGTGTTTTCTCAAACAAGTACCCCTCCTCTGATAAGCACCTTCCCCCAAAATATGTGCCCACCCCAACAAGTACCTCTCACAAATGCCCCGCCCCCCTCCCTCCACTCCCATCTCACCATCCTAAACAGTAGGGATACAAGGAAAACCTGTTTCTATTGCCACTTTATTATAACTATTAGGCTTCAACAACAGCAGAATCAGTCCAAGAGAATAATTAGCAACCCTCTTTACAAAGCACCCACCTATCAATAATTGATCTTTCTCTCTGCTGAAATTTGAAATAAGTGCCTTGCAGGAACTCATTCAAGGACTTATAGTGGTTTTTCTAAAAGTCATATTGTCAAGTAACTTTTTTTTTTTACCTCTTCAAAGTCAGCATATGCAAAATACAATAGCATGCTGTGTTTCATGATCCCTGTGATGGCTCTTTCATACATGGCAGCAGTCTCATCTCCAAGTACTTTAGATCCCTGCATGTCCTGTAATTCCAAAAACATAAATTACAGAGAAATTAATTGATGCTTCAAAGGTAAAAACAAATAATGTCAAATCAGCATTTTAAATTAACTGGTTTAACAACAAATTTAGAGAAAATTCTGTAAGTAGGGAGATAAAAAATGGGAATTAAGAGAAAAACCAAGAATTTCAGGAGTACACTGTGAGCAAAGAATAACCAGTCAAGCCCCAAGTCAGAGCAGTTTACTTGAACTAATATTAAATGAAAACTTGTCTTTCTATAGTTTGACCAAACCCTTCATCCCACCCAAAGCCAAGTTTCAGACCTGCAAGCTTCAAGTGACCGCAGGATAGCTAACCTAGAGGGGATATGAACATCATCAATTGGATAAGTTTGATATGAAGAAAACTCCAAAACAATGGAGGAAATAAAGTCAATTTACCCCCTTGTCCATCAACTTCTGACTGACTTTTTCCAAGTACAATGATGCCTCACACCAGATGTTTGGATGAAACCCCATTGTCTGCAAGCACTGTTCATATGAATACACAACTGCAAAAGCACAGAGTGACACCATGTCAATAAGCATTAAGGAATGAAAACAGTACCATTTCCTTAGTCAAGCTGGGACACTACTGAAGCTAATAAATATACATGCCAACTAACTCTCACATCTCATTCAGGAGTCCCATGCCAACAGAATGAAATCACCAGTCTCATAAACCTGGCACTACCTGTACATTGTGCCAGCAAATAAGAGTTTTAAGTCCAATGGCTTGTAGCCAGGATCAGGTTTGGTAAATAATTACAGCAATTTCAAATACACAACACTTTCCAAATACACCTTCTTTCTCAATTTGAAAAGGTTTTTAGCTAACCAAGGTATGCCTGTCACACAAAGCTAAAAAGACTAATTTCACCCACCAAAATTGGCAGTCAGAAGAGAAGTTCAAGAGAGATTTTTTTGTTCTACCAGCAATATTCTGTTGTTTATTTTTCGGCCAAAAAATGCCGAAAAATGTTAGAAAAATGCAGTTGACTAGATTCTGTTTGTTATGTACAATCCAATCAAAGATAATAACTATACCAAATGTTTCTTCTCTGGCGAGGTATGTAGGAGAAGGTTCATGATAGCAAGCTAGCGTTTCCACTACAGTGGTAGAGATAAAGTTAACTGTAACCCTATATCATTTACAGAATCACTTTTAAGTATTACCTCTCTTAGTAAGAAGGGCAGTGTCTTCTGTCCTCAGTGGGTTACTCTTTTCCCAAGCAATATACTTCTTCCATATTTGTAGCTGGCCATTGAATAAAAAAAAAATGAAAATCACTCTTACTGCCAATCAATTGTTACAGTTATGTTGAATCAAAAGAAGTTGTAATTTGTAAAGGTTGAAGTCAAAGATATATCCAAGAAAAACCAAGATCCCAACAATTTATCTATACCAGTACCTGTTTAATTTCATCAGCAGTTCCCTGAACAGGAACTGAAGGGTTTCCTCTGACCAGTCCTCTGGTGATGGCTTCATACTCCTGGAAAGAAAGGAAATTCATTCAGACCAAGAAAATGTTTGCTCCCTTGGGACTGGAAAAAAAAAAAGAGGTTGAAAACTTTCAGTTTGTATTTCCATTTGCTGCAGTTAAATTACCACAATTTAAAGAAATTAAAGAAAATACAAGTCAACCTGATTTGAAATCATTCATACCTGAAATCCATTTTACAGGAACTGGAGCAGACCGGAGAGGGAGGCTTCAATTCCAAACCAAGTTTGTACTGGAAGTTATATCCCTTAAATCTGTACTTTATGTATTTTATACAATATTATCATCAATATTCATGTTTTCCTTTAACTTAATGCTACTTTACGAAGGTAGTTGTTTACCTTTGAAACTCTTCTGGCATTCATGTAATCTCTTGTTTTATCATCAATCAGTTTCTTTGCTAACAGCTTGTTTACACTCTGAAATGTAGACAAGATTGTGTGGTTGTAAAATTTACAGTAAATTTCTAAAACGTGTATGTATTCTATTGTGCATTTAGAACTTAGATGTCAACATAAAAATGTTTCTCTTTCTTATGGATAATAACTAGGAATACTGATTTAAAAAAACACAGACAGATGACTAGCTCATAAAATGAAGACCAAAGGTTCAGACAATACTTTTAATCGATAAAAATCATACTTACTTGTTCAAAAGCATTATATTCCCTCCAAAGTGCCTCCAAATTAATGATAGGAGTCACCACAGCTCTCTATAAAGAAAAGCATTCAATTTGATAGTGATACTTGAAAAGGTGTTCTTTTATTCTTGGAAAGTGTCAGTATCAAGAATGAAAGCTCCCAATTGACTGTTATGACAGCAGTGAAGTGTTACATAAGTTACCTGATAAACTTTTCTAATGTTGATTATCTTGCGGTTTTCTGCATAACTGCCAACTGCTTCACTGAAATTAAAACAATTGGAAGAATGCATTTACAAATTTTAAGCACTTAATATAAGCCAAAATAAGACAAAGTGAAAAAGAAGCCATGTGCCTAGTAACTTGTCTATTAATTATATACCTACCCTGACTTCAAAAAATTGACATAATCCAACCAAATCTATGAAAAAAGTGACAAATCAAAACCAAAACAATTATCAGATAGATAGAAAGAAAAATCCATGCACAACTTCCTTTGTATTTAATAAAATTATGATGTTACTCCCCTAAACAAATGAAAAAAATGTATTAAGCTGTTTCACTTTTGTGCACGTGTGCGTTTAGCCTACATGTGCATATGAAAACTGCTGGAATATCTATCATGGTTTTGATTGACAGAAACATGCCTGTTCATGTCAAAATATACCATTTATAGGAAAATAACAAGAAAAAAAAAAAAAGCACACGTTTTCATTTGTTTTGCTTTGTGCATAAATTATGTGTAATTAACCTGCACATGGAATTTGAGTTTTGAGTTCACAAAGACATGTTTTTTGGAAAAAGTTCTGTTTATTGTACAGATACTGCTATTCTTTACTGAGATAGATTAAACATTCAACATACCCTAGACAAACATATTATCAATAAAACAACCAGGTAAAAAAAAATCAATATAAGATGTATTGCAATATTATATCGACTGACTTGGTAAGAGTTGAAGTCTACTCCAACTTTATCCAGGGCAAATTCATAAGCTTGCTGCATTTTATCTCTGTAAAGTAAAGACCACACCTTTAGCACAAAGGGCTCTACCAGCTGAGGCTGAAAATGTACTGATTAGCAAGAAAAAGAAGGAATACAATGTACTAGCAACAGCAAAACCTTTAATATGTAGATTTCCAATGAAAAGTGAAATTCTGCATAAAGCAAACACTGGCTCAATAATTAGTCTCACAACTTTCCTCCTTAATACTGGAGTTGACAATATTATTAATCTATCCCACTGTTGGTTGAAAATGGAGTGAGGAGTCATAGCCAGGTGCAAGGGATCACGCAATGAGATTTAAGGTTAAAGATTAAAAATCCCAACAATGAAAAATTAAAAGACAGTTCAAAGAAAACAGGAGTGGAACTGGTGATGAGCTATTGACAAGATGGAAAGAGGTTAATTATATGGTGGAGCTTTGTTAATTCAGGACAGATGTCTGGTCCTGCACTTCTTAACCCTTCCACCACTTCCTTTTAGAGCACATTTGTTGTTATTTACCAACACCTCAAGTGTAACTCAAGCTAGCCTGTGTCTTGAGCTTGTTTCTCAGGGCAGTTTTAGTTCATGCACACAGGGTTCTACTGGACTGCTGAGTAACAAGTTCAGTGTTGGCTACATCCTCTCCTGTTTGTTTGTGATTAACTATCACTTTTAACAAAGAAAACTAACCCATTCTTCCCTCATCCACCCAAAAGGCCCTAAATTCCTTTGATGGTTTTTCCCAAGACTACCAGTAAAACAAGCAACTCTTGCTCTAAAGCAAATTTAATAATACTCTTCCTGGATTTTCTTTGTAATTTCACCAAAACTCAAGTCCTTCTTGTTTGGAAAGAAATTGAACATGAAAATTATTTTGAATTCCCTGTTTGATATTTAAAATCATTTCTGCCCATCCTTTGAGTATCTATCACTCTCCATATATAACACTGACTGACTGCTCCTAATGGTTAGAGTTATTTGGAATCAAATGCAGAAGTTCTATGGATTTAAATTAAATCCATAGAATCTCAGCAGTTGATTCCATCTAACTTCTCCTTCCGGTAATACTGCTAAATTATTCATTAAGATCATGAGAATAAAGAAATTAATCACGAACCTAAGATGCTTTAATTGATAGATGAACTCTTCATGTCAGTACCAAAGGAAAAGTGGAGAGAAGGGTTTTGGGAAATATGGTTACTGATGTTATGGTGTAAAGGGTTATTTCCTTTAGCTTCAACCAAATAAAAATTTCTTTAATGAAATTGAAATGCATGCCTACCTAAAATTTTGAAGAGAGCTTTTAGTCTCCTTTACATATGACAGGTAACACTTCCAGAGATCAATGTTTAACACCTTGATCAAGCATTTCTGGAAGAGCTGAAATAACAAGAGTCAAGAGAAAACAGGTGTAATAAATAAGAAAAGGCCAGCTTACTGAGTTATCTATGCAAACAATTATTGATATTTGAAATATCTCACAGAATCATTTTTTCCTAACTGGCTCAATAGAGCTAGAAGTAACTGACACTTCAAAGGTATACATCAACATAATGGTGTCTTTCCAACAAAAATCTCAGTTGAAATCATCACAACACGCAGCTTTATAAAGGAATACAATACAACATCACCCATCTTATAGTCCCAGATGGATGCCTCCACTGCTGAACAAATTGTTGTTTACCACTACAAAAATGATTTGAAATATGAAGTTCCCTGCACAGAATGCACAAAAACTGAACAAATTTAGGCTATCTTAGAAGTTTGTTTGAATTTTTTGCGAGGCACAAGTATGGATTGTATGATATCATATGTCATGTCTTATCATAATCAAAAGTAGCTCTTTTATTTCCATGAGCACCAAGGAGATAACACAAATTGTAGTGGTCACCGTTAAATGCCATACAATCCAAGATAGGGGTGAACAAAACATTCCAGCTTCAAATAAAATAAGTCATCTATTTCAATTTTCTATTGCTGTAAACAATTCATTTCTACTTGTGCAGACAAATTTTAAATTGGGTTCAAATCCCATACAGGCCTGAATTTTTTTTCAGGCCCTTCTTCCACTACTGCTCAAGTAGTGTTCATTACTGCAAGGATCAAATTTTAACTGTGAGGATTATTTTTTTATTCTATCAATATGTTCTAACAGTGGAGGTCTCCTTTCACACTTTAACTCCCAAGATCTCATTAGTAGTTCTCCTTACTGTCTACCATAAAAATTCTCATGATGTCAGTTCTAAATCCCCTATTTGATATTTTGTCCTAATGGCTTTTTTCTCATCACTTGTCTGCTTTAAAATACATTACCATTATAAGGAGAACTACTGTCTTGATCAGTTAGTTGAAGACTTAAAAGTTAGGTCCCCCTTCCCTCAAGTTCTTAAATGCCCCTTTCCACATCCTCCCGGTAATCAAAACCTGAAGCAGATTTAGCGTTGACTGAGTACAGCGGAATGAGAATGAAGTTTTCCCATATTTCACAGGTTGTAAAACAAAGAAATTTATCACTGCCATTGGAATCAACCACAACTGATAATTAAGAAGAAAAAGGGTGATTTGCATTTCAGATCTCTACAAAGTACTATGATTACCAGTTGAGTAAGGCATGGACAAGGTTTGGCAAAGGTTTTGACCATAAAATAATGGTGTTGTCACAGGCAACCTCTGGCCCTAGCTCATTTTCAATGGTTAACCAAGTCTCAAAAGCCTGCCAAAAGAAGTCAATCAACTTGTTGCCATTGGAAATGGTGCCAGTTGCCTGTGACAACACCACAATTTTATAGTCAAAATGTGGTCACCAAACTTGCGTTTCATCTTGTTCAACTGAAAATCATATTAACTCCTTCAAAGCCAAGAACATTAACCTGTCTCAGTTAAGTCTATCAAAAAAAGATTATCTTAGTACCTTTTCTACTTGTTCATAGTTCTTATGTTTCATCTGAAAGAAAATCAACCATGAAGACTTCACTCAAAACATTCTTAAACTAATTTGACAAAATAAGATGTGCACATCTCCATATTGATACTAAGTGATCTAACCAAACTTGAGTAACATTCTCTTACCCAAAATCAAATTAAGAATACTTTGGACAGTACAAATGCTAAACAATGGCACAATGCATTTCCTATTGCCAATTTTGACACAAAGAGCTAATATGAAGACTTTTACAGATGTTTGACATGGACAAATTTATCTTGTTCCAAACCAGTTTCAGCTTTGAGAGCAGGGACCTGTTTCTTGAAGGTCCCAGTAACTTATTTAATGGGTCTGTATAGCTGTTCTGTCTTCATTCACGAATGGGGTTTCAAAAGCTTTGAAATTTGTACAATAAAACTTTCAGCCAAAGAAACAAAATGTATTTCTTAGGGGACTAGAACCTGCTCCTCTTTTCTTTAAATTTTCATTTTCATGGTTTCAGGCCTGTTAAGCCACCAGGACTTTCGAGAAACAGGCCCCATGCACATAAAAAAATGGTTTCAAAATACATTTCTCACTAGTACCCTTGATAGGGGAAAAATACAGGAACTGATGCAGACTGACCCTTAAAAATCAAGATATTCAGCCATTATATGCTGCAGTTTAAAACATTCAAAGGATCTCTTGGAATAGTGTCAAGGATTGTTTGAAGTAAATATTAAATGTTTTTCTGTTAGCCATCAACCCTCTTGACACTTCTCAAATTCATGTTTAAATCAAACCCTTGGATATATTAAAACTGATTCAAAAGAAGGTTTTGCCAAACAACAGTTAAACTTTGTGTTTATATTCAGCCTTCATTGTTTGGGGACTATTCTTCATTATTCTTGGCAAGGAAGAGACAAGTGACAGCGCTCAAGTGAAGTTTGGAGGCACCTTAATTTTGGCATGGAAAAGGGCATCAGTTCTTCACTGCAAGAGTATCAAACTTACAACCAACTAATTTCCGCTTCTCTTACATAACAGTTTGGCTTCAAATGGAACTAAGATTTACTAGGTAGCCAATATGCTTTACAAGCACACCACTGCACACAATTTGTGCAAAGGGAGCAAGGAGGTAAATTAACACTATAATTTGTTTTAAGCATACAAGAATTGGGGTTTTAGCAACAAACCAATATGGAAGAATCTGTTTCCACTTGGTTAACCTCTGTCCCCCATTCCATCACAGCCCCCTCCCTTATATGAGTAGTGGAAAAAAATACCCCTGATGGAGGGAAGGGGGGCAAGATGAAGAACAACTTAGATTTGTCCACCTTGAAATTAGTCAAGATTTTTAAAAACACAGCAGTCTAGGTTAATAATTATGTTTGAAAAGTGTAATTATCCTAGTTAATAACCCCAATATTCTGCACTTTCAACTCTTTCCAAAATAGAAAACTGAATTTGCCTTCTTAAATATAAATCAGAAGCTTGTCAAATTGGTAATGGAAAAAAAGTCTTAAGAGTTCACACATTCCATTTCTTGATTTATGTTTGTCATTGTGGGAGGTTCCAGTACCATAAATAATTGTTTGGTGTTGGAGTCATCCAAGCTGAGTAAGTTGGTAATAAAAAAAGGTCTTAAAACTGATGCCATTGAGGTTGAGTGGTTGGAAGAGGAGGATAGAGCATGAGGTTAAATTATCAAGTCTTGAGTATTTCAACAGATCAACAGATGCTACCTTCAAAATCTTAACACAGAGTGATTTCAAAGGCATGACAATCAAGAAAAAAAGAATTGAAAATATAGGAAATAGACCATTAAATAAAGCAGAAAATGGTGAAGGAGGATGGTTAAAATGGCCAACTGGCTTCTTTTCTCTTTTACAGCCGACCTCACCCTGTGCTAGGCACTGCACACACACCCCCCCCCCTTCTAACACTAGTTACAATGGCTGCTTTTACATCTGTGGACACAACACTTGAAACTATGAATTTAAATCACTGCAAGTCACCAATGTGAAATTTCTTTCTTCCCTCCATAGGATAAAAAGACCATAACTTGAATTAGGGCAAGACATGTACACCAGAATACCAGGAGGAACTTATGTACTTTTAAACTAATTATTATCACTTTGAAGGGCGATGCATTTTGCAGGCTAAAACGGAGATTTCAGACTGTTTAGTAGTCATTTTTTTCTTCAGTTTTTATTTTATTGTCCTCCAAAGTGATGATAATTGTAATACAGTATATGTCCTAGAGTATAAACCTGTTATGTGCCCTTCCAAGAGTATTTTAACCCTCACCCAAAACTAGTTATGCCTGCAAACATAAACTCTACTTTTCTAATCCACAAACAGGTTGTAAATCCTCTAATCAGGGAGAAAAAGGTTGATATCCCATGGCTCTTCATTGATTCTAAGAAACAAGGGGAAAATAAACTAAAGAGGGGAAAGGGAGAAAATGAAGAAGACTGAACAGGAACAAGATAATAAATTGAGCCCTTTCAACAAACCATAGTCCTTGGGGGTGTGAACTGTATTTAAAGAGGAACAGTCACAAGAGGATGGTTTTGTAAGCCAACTGTGACGGATCATCTAAGCGCAGTAATGAAGTGGAAACTGTCTCCACCTATATCAATATGTAACGATCACCTGGATTCAATTGAACATTTTATGTATGGGCACAAACTGGAAACTATACCAACACTTTTGACCACCAGATTAACCTCTGGACAGAAACAATGCAATATTATTTCTTCAGTTGTAAAAATTTTGGTATTTTTTTTGTTTCTTAGGGGGTTAAATTTCTCTTTTTATCCCATCAACAAAGTACTCTCAAGTTTTGGACCATGCCTTAGTATCCTCCTGGTGGAGAGTAAAATTTTGTGCTTATTGGCATTGAACCAGCTACAATATTATGGACAGCCCCGGAAATGGTTTTACTGCATTTAAGTGGCACGTGATATTTCTTTGGTTGATATGGATACTTTACAAAAAAAATTATAATATTTTTAAAATGGTCTCAGAAACAAATTCTACTCTAAAATGAAGAGGAATTTGGACGGTTTAAATATGGAAATAACAACTGAGATATCTAAAAAAAGAACCCCAGAGGATACTACGTTAAGTAAATGACACTTGAGGCAAATAAAGAGACTGCACACAAATGCAAACACAACACAAACATTTTTGAGAGTCAAATCTCTGTTTAGTCTGAAAAAGGACACAGTATTGAAAAAGCCCATTTATTTCGCTCTTAAACAGAGCAAACAAACATAGCATTTCACTTTAAATAGAGATATCAACCAAGAACCTTTATTCTGTGGCAATTGTGCCAACAGTTAGGTGACCTTTTGTGCCTACCTTTAACCTCCCTTATTTATGGTCACGTCATATATCTTATGATATAAATCAAGCTTTTGCACAATTGTAACCCTAGTCAAATAATTTTGTCCTGCACTATGAGCAGACACTACTTCCTTAGAGTTCCTGTACAAACTGCTAGTAATTCTTTGGGCAAAAAAATCACCTAAATTTGTGGCAAAATTACTAGCAATTTACACAAGTTATCTCTGGTTGCCCAAAAATTAGGCTCAAAATCACAGTGCAATATGTTAACACTACATCACAGGGTCTGCAGAGACTAAGAATGGATTTATAGACACAAGTGCACCAGATACCAAGATCTGAATTTGTAAGAGAGAGACTAGTAAAATTATTTTCAGAGCTAACAAATCTTAAAGAAACTACAAATTCTAAAAACCTCTTGCTCAATGTATAATCTCCAGTAACGACCAGCATTAGGGAATCGTCTTACAAGCTTTTCACACAGAACTCTAGATGTTTCCAAAGGAGTATTCTAAAGCAAATAAAACAGAAAAAATATTTGCTCTTAACACAGAATTAACTCAAACATCTCTGTTGTATTATCAGTTCTAATGATACATACATGGAAATTAATGATGAAAAAATTAAAAATAATAATAATAAAACTTGAGAACCTACAGTTTAAAAGAATTGAACTGATTAATCCAAAGTGACTTTTCACATTCAACAGCAAAAACAGTGATAAAAAGTTTTAAACTAACAAATTGAGAAAATTATTTTTAAGAACTTTTTTGTATTTAAGATAAAAACCAATAAAATTTCAAAGTTTAAAGGGAAACTGAAGCTCTAAATTTTAACCATTTTAAAATTGCGGCTTACAGCTTAAATATAAATGTTCAAAAGCTTTTTTCAGTCTTTGGTTTGAACCTCTCTTTGAAAAAATATTTTTTTACCCAGCAGTACCATGGCTCAGAAAATCAATGTCAGTGGTTAATATCAGTCACTGATATGGAAGAAAGATCAGAACCCTTAGACACTGTTGCCTCAAAACTTGCATTCAGTAGGTTTATTGAAGTTGTGTGGCTTCTTATAATGATTAAAATAAAAAGGGGAATGATAAGGCATGTTTCTCACACTGAGAAAATGTTTGGCTTCAGGCTGGGTTTGGATGGCTGAGGATGTCATAAATCAATCAGTGGATATGTCTGTGTTGTTTATTTAGCCATCTCTTGACTTCCCATGAACGGTTTTGTATGGTCATATACTTTCTAATTTCTTTTCTCTAGTCATCACACTTTAAATATTCCATACTTTCATATATGGAAGTTGTTTGGAAACCTTATCAGCCCAGTAGTCTGTTGGCAAGAGATCTATGGAAAAACTCAACATGGTTGTACACAATCCTACGTACAGTCAGTTAGCAAGTCATCAAATCACACAATTGAGTTGTCTCGTTTATTTATGTAAAGAGATGTGTTTGTGTGTATAGTATGCCTATGTACTTTTTTGCAAACACAGTGTGAACTTTTTTCAGAGTTAGAATTAATGTCATTTTGAGAAAGAGATGGATGGTGTTTTCAGGCTTTCTTCAATTTAGTTTCTAACCATCAGTAATTTACTTATGGTGTATTTCACAGAATATGTATGAGTGAAGTCACACCAAAATCTTCAAAAGAAAATAGCTGGCAAAAATTTCTCAGGTAAATTACAAAGCACCTCATTATAAACAATAACTCAAGTTTGAAATTATTTGAACACCTGCAAAGTACAAGCCAAAGGAGGACGCCATCCCCAAAATATTTTCCTGAAGACCAACAACAAATCCTCAGCTATCATCTCAAAACTGTCACCGTACAGAAGCAAAAAGAGGATTTACATGTGTATTATGAAAACACTCAATTGACCTTAGTATCATTTATCAGGGGACTCAAATTATAATTTACCATAACTTTTCACTGTGTGGCAGGAATGTCTGTATTTTATGTGTTTTAGTTAGACCTGTGAGTGAAAGGAATAAAACTGCCTATGTCTTTTGCCAGTTTCTTGCCTATGTAGGCCAATCAGCTCTTGACAACAAAAGCATTTGTCTGCCAAAAAAATAGCTTCAAAATGTCTGCTGTAAAGACATTGATCATTCAGTGTTTCCAATTCTTGTAGAATGATCAATCACAGCTTCTGTTTCTTCAATGTCTTCTTCCAAGTTGACCAGTTCTTTGCCTGAAGAGTAATTAGGCTCACACTAGAAGGGCGACAAATCACTTATACTTGCAAAATAAAGACCATTAAATGTAATGTATACACTTATATATGCACCTTTTGCAAGAAAGAGAAATGTTTCATTTCCCCATCATTCAACTGCTGCTAATCATTTCGAGCCCATGCTTTTACAACCACAAAAGCAGTAAAAAGGCAACCCCATATCAACTTTACTTGTAAATAATAGGTGAATAAAAATAAAAACCAAGACTTTATCTTGTTCCACTAAATCTACCTAGAAATGAACTCAGAAAAAAAATACAACTTAAGGCTTCAGTTCCCCTTTAAGTTACATCATCATCAGGCTAAATGATGGTGAAGATATAAGTATTTATTCGTGTTAATCACAAACAATAGTTCAATCAAAGGAGGAATAAAAATGATAGAAATGTTCCTTAGACAGAGAGTTTCAGATGGATGATGTCAGTCTGCATGTTTTAACTTCCATACCATTAAAAAATAATCTCACAAATGAAGCAATCTAACTTCTTTAGCACCTTCCAAGAATTCTGAAAGGAAGCCATTTTGCATACATAATCATGTAGTTTAATGACTACATGATTTGACTCAGGAAAAGATGTGAAATACGGTACTTTCAAATTAAATCTTACAAAAACTAAAACTTGGTTTGGCAATTATTTTACATTATCAGCCTTGCCTTTTTCCTTCAATATTAGAAAATTTCGGGCAGTTCTACATCTGGGTTACAGCTAATGTAATAACAATAAATAATTCGCATCCTTGCAACAAGTTTTTAGCGCTGATTTGTTTAAAAAAATCCTGTTTTTACCTGTGCCTCTCTTATTAGTACTCCCCATGATTCTGTGTCGTAAGGATGATGTTGTAGCCGCAGTTCTGCTTTAATTCCGCGTTCAGTTGTGCTCCAAAATGTGACACCTCCATCCTTGACAAGCAAAACCAATTTCATCGATTAGGAAAAGCTCAAATTTAAAATTAACATACAAACTGAACAACAAAAAAACGGCTAATTTCAAACAAAAAAATTATTCAAATGCTCATAATAAGTTGAATTGATAATTCTCAGCGGACACTGATTAAGAAACAGAAATGTATCGGCCACTGAGCTACGTCAAATCAACAGATCTCTGGGAAACAGATTTCCCAGCTTGCAAAATATGCCTTGGCAGTTAAATTTACCCTGAAGTTTACTTAATTTAACAAAACTCGGTGAAGCTTGGAAGGTACTTTGCTCATCACTTTCTTATTAAGCTCTTAACTACGACAACTTTGCCCCAAAATTGAATTTCTGTGCGGGTTTACCTTGATATGATCAGAGCTCATACGCCTTTCTACTGCACCATTACCAACTACCTGTCCCGCTGCTTGCATCATTTTACGCTCCAACAGTGATTTGAAACATTTCCTTAAACCTATATGGATAGAGTGGAAAGCCCTATAACTAAGTCACCACACGACTAAGAGGTAAAGCGAGGAATCAGAAACACAATTTAGGAAGACATGGTGGAACGCGTGGTGGTGAGCTATCATGTAAGCGAGCAAGGAATGATGGGAGTGTGAGACCCAGCCCTACTCGATCATAATTTGCTTTCTTTCTTAATTAAGTTTTGCATTTCCAACCAATCTACTAGAGAGGGATTTTCCTCGAGTATAAAATTTTCTAACGCTGTACCCAAGGAGGATAACTCACTCATCACAGTCATGATAAGGTTACCTCAACACTTAGAAGCAGTAAAATCGATCTAAGTATTGCCCGACTTCACAAGTTTTGGATTGTGCGAAAGTAGCCATACTAGTATGCCCATTGGGACGAAATGATGTAGGCTCCCGAATAATTAATATTTATTCACCAAAGTGGAGGTCAAGAGCGCCTGTTATTCACTTCCGAATTAAACAATCAACGCGCAGGAAAAGCACTATTCACTTGTGTGGCATGTACTAGCTAACAACTCTTATAACTCTTGATAGGTTTTTGTGTTGTTTTTTTAGTTAAAATTTCAACAAAGTAATAGGGGATTCGGAGAGAGCGATTCGTTGAATGGAATCATCTTTTTGAATGCGAAATGTTGGCTTCTCTGTGTTTTTAATGTGTACATGTATTTTACCGCGCTTTATGAGAAAATGCGATACTACTGGACAGATGAAAAATATCAGATTACCTACAGTAAACGTGTTACTCGTGCTGTGGAAATGGTGGATAGTTGTTCGAGAGAAAGTGGAGTTCTGTGCACTGTAGCGCGATCATGGTTATTGTTCCTTCACGACGATAGTGAGTGGAAAAATTTTGAATCAAATACTTGAGGTGTTGATGAATTGTACCAAACATTTTTTATTTGAGCAGTTCTTTAACGGCAAGCTTTGTCGCAAGATTCATGATTTGTTGAGTGTGCCGATTACATTTTTCTGGATTAGTTTGCTCGGTGCTATCTCTAGATGAATGTTTCATTAAAATTAATTCTAACCGATTTTGTGTATATTTTCGATGCCTGGAGAAAGTGATCTTGTGGAGTCGCTTGTGTTTGGCCAAGGACGAATTCAGATACCATCGTTAGCATGTTTATTTGATTTTGTTATCTGGAATGAATAGTTAATATGATGTAATCTACAAACGTCGAAAATATATCAAGTCGAAGGAACAGTTTTGGTCTCGGTCCGCATTTATGTTAACAAAATAAACACATTAAACACTTAAAAAGGATGATAATACGGACCACGTGCAAAGCCGTCAATTGCTTCTCGAATGTTTCGCGTGTCAAATATTCAATAGTGACATCTCATTTACATCTACATCTACATCTACCTCTACTTTTATTACTTCAGTAAAATCTGTACAGAAATCACACCAACCACCTCGCGCGCAAAGTGAGAAGACTCTATCAAGGCTTGAAAAACGGGCTGGAATATTCCACGATAGCGCAAATAATCGTGGAAGCTGATCGCGGAAAAGCGATTGCGTGACGCTCGGTAAGTTGCAAGATGACATGTTGTCACATACCAGACGAAAAAACTCTTTAGATTCTCAGTCTGCATTTTGTACCCACTCTGCAGTGTGCAGTCAACATTTTGTACCTGGTCTACGTTTTGTATCCGGTCTGCAGTCTGCATGTTGTACTAACAAGTACCCGTGGCACCAATTTTTTTTAGTTTTGGTCACAGTTATTCGCACAACACACTCAATGTACCACAAAATATCTGTGTGTGAGTTAATTCGACATTTTCGTTCTTTTCCGCGCTAATACACTTCTTTCCTTTTGTAAGAATGTAGACATCACTTACAATGTTTCTAGTAGTCCACCCATCCATTAGATTAAGACAGGCTAAATCGGACAGCAGCCAATTGCAAAGGAACAGAAGTGCTAACCAATGAAAATGAGGAAGAATGCAGGTCGAGAGGTACATATTGACGAAAGATGAATACAGCTACTGGTCATAAGTACACAGAAGCGATTAGTGTCTTTCAGAAGCGTGAAAGAGTGAGGAAACCTTTACGGTATAAGAAAGCGCTGACTGAATCTTAAACAATTCAAGAGGAATAGGACTTCACAGTACTACAGGTAGAGGTAAGCGAAAACTAATCGTCTTTCGGAATGTAAAATTAAAATTATTCGCAACTTAGGATTAAAAAGCTTAGTCGTTTTTGCAACGAGCTACAGATCTTTTTCAAAGCAGTGTAACAAGCTAGAAAGAATCTGCATAATCACTAACAGCTGAGTGGGTGGATGTCCATGAACGTTGGAGGTCCGGGTAATCTTGTTCCATTTAGTGAATAAAACCGACTTCGGTTCCTAATCTAACTCTCGAACCTATGCTGACTGCAAGGTGTTGTTCAACTTCCGTAGCAACGACCACACGGCGATAACTAATTCATGAGGTTAGAATTGTCAAAATTACGAAATGGCAATGGGTAGAAAGCCACAAGTAAATCTGCCAGATTTTTCAATATTCTAATCGACTTTTAAACAACCGCGACACTATCAGTATTACGGATTCCGTTGAATTTGAAATGTTGCAAATTATAACTTCCGCCCGAAAAGTGATCAAACTGACAGCATTCAATACCTCCTTACCATAATTAATGCAGAATCCTTTATTTAAAGCATGAGAAAAATGGAAATGATAGCCAACTTAAGAAGCTTTGATGTTAAACAAATTCTCGTTGTCAACGAGAAGAATTTAAAGAATATATCAACTGATGTTAGAGCATTAAAGATTAATGGCTGGCTAGGGTATCCAGTTAGATCGCACCATGGTTAGATCACTCCCAGTTAGATTGCTGCGACCAAAAGTTAGATCACTCCACTCGAAAGTTAGATTGCTCCATCAAATACGTTACTTCGCTACCAACATAAGTTACTTCGCTCCATGTTGTAAAGTGAAGTATTACTTACCAATGATCTTTAAAGTTTATAAGTGATGATGTGTCTTGAGACAATTCTAGTACATCATATTCACTCTGTCCTTCATATTAGCCACCGAGCTACTGATGTATGATGTACAGTGATGATGGAATAAATGATCATAGAATAAATTATAACGTTATAGTCTGAAGTGTATTGAAAAAGATCATTCAAATACCAATACTATCCAGTGTGGCTTTTTTTTTGCAGTTTGATATAAGGAAACTGATATCTGCCATCTTTAATTAATAAAGTAGATTACACTTTGTGAATACCTTTCATGAGGCTTTATTTGTTCTTTCTGAGTAGCTCGGATTTATTTCAAGCATGCACAAGCAATATCAATCAATTGTTCAGTAAAATATGTATGTCATTTAATGAACTATCAATTTAAATACCTTAGTTTTGCTGCCATTATCTTAGTTTTCTACATGGAGTGAAGTGACTTATGTTGGTGGCTAAGTACCTGATTTGAAGAAACTTTGTAACTTTGTAACTTTCAAGTGGAGCGATCTAACTTTTGGTTGGAGCAATCTAACTGGGAGCAATCGAACCATGCTGTGATCTAACTGTAATTCCTGGCTAGCATTTGCGCAGAATTAACGTAGGGTGAAGTGTTTGCACTGTCATGTTTAGACTTTTCTTAATTTTTTTTTTCCTTTGCAATTTTAGGGTTAACATGCAGCTAAGGATTATTTGGTTGCATGTTGTTCTGATTTGCTCACTGTCATTAATGTCAGAATCAGCCGGGGATGTTAACAAAGCTTTAAACATGGTAAGGAACGAGATGGCAGATCATCAAGCTGATGCAAACAAGATTATAGACTTCTTAACAAAAGGACCAGGAAAGCATCAAGTTTACAATAGGCTTGCAACGTTTGTTGATACATTTGGCAGTCGAATTGCAGGCTCTGCCAATCTGGAACATGCTATAGATTACATGCTTGATGAACTGAAAGAGGATAAACTTGATAATGTACATGGTGAAGAAGTGAATGTAACCCACTGGGTGCGTGGTAAGGAATCAGCCCAAATGATTATGCCCAGGAATCACTCTATTGCCCTGCTTGGCCTTGGAGGTAGTGTAGGTACTCCACCTGAAGGTATAACTGCAGAAGTTTTGGTTGTGAGTTCATTTGACGAACTTCATGCCAAGGCCTCAGAGGTATATGGTACATCTTCTATGTAGTATTAACTCAGTTGATAAATTCAAATTAACTCATAATCCCCCCCCCCCTTCCTCTCCCTACTGATGCAACGATGCAGTTTCTTTAGGAACTTACCTCCTTTTTTCTGTTTTTACATAGTTAAGTCAAAACTTCATAAGAAATCAGGCAGGACTTACCATTAAAGTGGTGGCTCTCTTGTTTAGGACCTAGATCTGGAATTTGGGGGCAAATGCTACTGTTGTTTGATCATAATGAATTGTCATTTTCCTTGCCAAACAGCAAGTCATATCCTTCCTGAATTTCTTTTTCCCCTT